>NC_054702.1:45601958-45669458 GCF_016097555.1 Gigantopelta aegis
TTTTGTGTATGTTTTTTTTTTTTTAACTAAAAGTTGTCGGATGTTAGCGAATGGAGTAATAGATATCACTGAGTAGAAATCAGTATTACAATAGGATAAAAATAATAACGTTAAAACAGAATACACATTTGTATTTTGTACAGCCCCAGTCCCTCATTATCATCGACTACCCATTTTGAGGAAAATCTATTTAAATGTACTGCACCTTCAAAATAATTTGAGCAACATTTCTGTAAAATGCTTACAGTTACTTGCTTGAAACAGTATTCTGCGCATATCCGGTCATTTGTGTCTGTTACTAATACACATATTTGTGTCTGTTACTAATACACATTTGTGCTTATTACTAATACACATTTGTGCCTGTTACTAATACACATTTGTGCTTGTTACTAATACACATTTGTGCCTGTTGCTAATACACATTTGTGCCTGTTACTAATACACATTTGTGCCTGTTACTAATACGCATTTAATACACATTTGTGCCTGTTACTAATACACATTTGTGCCTGTTACTAATACACATTTGTGTCTATTACTAATATATATCTGTGTCTGTTACTAATACACATCTGTGTCTATTACTAGTACACATCTATGTCTATTACTAATACACATTTGTGTCTATTACTTAATACACATTTGTCTATTACTAATATAATTTTATGTCTATTACTAATACACATTTGTGTGTATTAATAATACACATTTGTGTTTATTACTAATATACATTTGTGTCAATTAATAATATACATTTGTGTCTATTAATAACACAATTTTATGTCTATTACTTAATACACATAATTATGCTTATTACTAATACAATTTTGTGTGTATTAACAATACAAATTTGTGTATATTACTAATACGTATCTGTGTATTTTACTAATACACATTTGTGTCTGTTAATAATACACATATGCTGTCAAGCCAGTCTTGGGAGAGTGAAAGTCCTCTTATAGGCAGTGCAGGAAGGATGAAATAGTCTTGTGTCGTGCTCGCATCGATCATACTTACTTGACCCATTCATGTTTTTTGAAGAAGGATCCTCCACCTCAGTGTGAGCACTGTCAGTGTACTCTGACGGTGCGCCACATTTTGGTGGATTGCAGTCATCTTAAAGAAACTAGAAAAGATATATTTGGTCGAAGAAATGTGATGGACTCCTTTTGATTCCTTCCAGAACTTTTATTACAATATTTACCTGACACTGACTTTTATGCTAAATTTTAATTTTATTTTTTTGTGATATTTGTATTTTTTTTTGCAGTTTTTTACATTGTCTTTTAATGTGACTGTTGAATTTTTATACGGTTGTGTTTCATAACATAATGTTTTGCATTTACCAATAGTCGATGTATTTTTCGTGCAGGGGTGTCGTTAAACATCTATAATATTCTATTCTAATAATACACATTCGTGTCTATTACATTTGTGTGTATGTGCATTCAGACGTCCTTTTGTTTACGAAAGCTATAAAAAAACGTTTTGTCGCGCCATTATTGGTTCGCGCCATAAATGTGGCAGTCCTCCTTCAGACGGAGTTGGAACCATATATCTTGGTCAGGATCAGCCCTCTGTAGACAAAACACCTGACAGTGAATTATAGCTGCATACTCCCACGACTCTATGAAAACTTCTTTTGGAATCAGTAATGTCCAGAAATATTGTATTGAATATACTAACAGCAGATTCATAATCGTGATGTATATCAAATACATGCACTTTAAAAAAAATTAAAACAAATTATATATTGTTTTGGTACATTACTGCCGAGTAGATTAATACATACCTTCCTTTTGAGGGAGTTACCTGTGACAAATGTTTGAGCGATGTATTAAAAAGGTATGCGAAGTGGTCAGAATAAGTCTGTACAAAACGTTGATAGGAAATGGCAGCTATGTGGCAAGAGTTGCCACAAGGAACAAGCTTCTATCTTTAAGAGACAAAGACTGGGTATTGGAGTGGAATCACCAAATAGAAACTCGATTGCCGTCCCGAAACACAGACTAATCTGATGGCTTGGCGGTGCATACATCAGACATGGCGGTACATACATCGGACATGGCGGTGCATACATCGGACATGGCGGTGCATACATCGGACATGGCGGTACCTACATCGGACATGGCGGTGCATACATCGGACATGGCGGTGCATACATCGGACATGGCGATACATACATCGGACATGGCGGTACATATATCGGACATGGCGGTACATACATCGGACATGGCGGTACATACATCGGACATGGCGGTACATATATCAGACATGGCGATACATACATCGGACATGGCGGTACATACATCGGACATGGCGGTACATACATCGGACATGGCGATACATACATCGGACATGGCGATACATACATCGGACATGGCGGTACATACATCCTACATGGCGGTACATACATCGGACATGGCGGTGCATACATCGGACATGGCGGTGCATACATCCTACATGGCGGTGCATACATCCTACATGGCGGTGCATACATCGGACATGGCGGTGCATACATCGGACATGGCGGTACATACATCGGACATGGCGGTGCATACATCGGACATGGCGGTGCATACATCGGACATGGCGGTGCATACATCGGACATGGCGGTACATACATCGGACATGGCGGTACATACATCGGACATGGCGGTGCATACATCGGACATGGCGGTGCATACATCGGACATGGCGGTGCATACATCGGACATGGCGGTACATACATCGGACATGGCGGTGCATACATCGGACATGGCGGTGCATACATCCTACATGGCGGTGCATACATCGGACATGGCGGTGCATACATCGGACATGGCGGTGCATACATCGGACATGGCGGTGCATACATCCTACATGGCGGTGCATACATCGGACATGGCGGTGCATACATCGGACATGGCGGTGCATACATCGGACATGGCGGTGCATACATCGGACATGGCGGTGCATACATCGGACATGGCGGTACATACATCGGACATGGCGGTACCTACATCCTACATGGCGGTACATACATCCTACATGGCGGTACATACATCGGACATGGCGGTGCATACATCGGACATGGCGGTGCATACATCGGACATGGCGGTACCTACATCGGACATGACGGTACATACATCGGACATGGCAATACATACATCGGACATGGCGATACATACATCAGATATTGCGATACATACATCAGACATGGCGATACATACTTATATAGATGTATCTTCTATTTATTTTACCAATCACGGGACGATGCAATATTTATGTCGTGGAATAAAAAAAAAATGTATTTTGATTATTGTAATATTTATTGTATAACCTTTTATGATTCCACAAAAGTACGGAAAATCACGATCATATATATTCATGAATCCTTTGAAAGAAAACAATCCCACTCCCACCAAACACCATCAACAACAAAAAGGAGACGGATAATATCACTCTATTAGTCAAACAGATTCCTGATCTTTAATGGTAAAATAAAGTCGCGAATTTATCCACGTTTTACACATATTTACAGCCCGCCTTCATTCTGAAAAAAAGAATAAAAATAAATATAGTATATTATTGTACAAAAAAACTCCCACTTAAATTAGCGGAATATATTTCAAATTAGTTACTAATTGTGCTTTGATTAAAAACAATGTATTTTAAACTGGTATTCAATGTATTGCTGGACTCCTGTTGAATTTGTTCGACCAAAAGACATGAAACTAGTTTTAAACTGGCACATTAAAGATTTATGCCATATAATAGATAAATTGCTTCTTCTGAATGGTGAAACTAAAAGTTTTAAATTATAGCAACAAAAATGTAATTTACACGGCGATTATATGTTGTATTTTAGACTAATCAGTTATATTCCCTGGTTATGTTTACCTACAATACGAGGGACAGTCCAAAAGTAAGTTTACAAAACATATATTCTGGAGTATACATGTATACTAGTATCTCAAATTACAACAAAATCAATACACGTTTTATTCTATGCTCATCTCTTTATTGTTCAATATAGTCCTCACCACGTTTGCGACATTTGTCTTAAAGCTGGTCTAGTTTTTCAGTTCCTTCATAATAGAGTTCATTGTTATGTAAGTTTAACCAACGTAAGACAGCTGTCGTCACGTCCTCGATCCCGGACAACTGCTCCGTGTAACAGACTCCGATCCTGCTGTGGTTGTTTACCGTAACTCTTCTATTTTCCAACATTTCTGTTTCAAGACATGTCATGTTGTTTACCGTATTTGCTGTCATCACAGTCCTGGTTCTGCCACTTCTCTCACAATCTTTAACCGTCCCTCATCCGTTTCTAAAGTCTGCACACGACTTTGTCACAATCTGAAGACTCACCATTTCGTTCCAGTATACTTTGACCATCTGACAATGAAGGTCCGTTGCAGGCACATTCTTAGCATTTAAAAATAACTATTTGCTACATGGACATCTTCTTTGGACACTGCTCCAACCGAGTGGCCATAATTGACCAATGGCTGTCACGACGCATGCATAATACACATGTTTAATATGGTTACATTATTTACTTATATTATTGTCACTAAATTTAAAAATAGTATAACTTGTAAATTTATGTAATAGTGTATATTTACCTAAAATCTGTCAAACCTGTCACGTATTAGTTATAAATGATAACAAAATCTTAATTCTGAAATTACACAGAATGTCATATGAAATATAACCATACTAAAAACAAATAGATTTTAGACTCGAAATGCAACTGGTGAACCCCAAAATCGTAACGGCTTAACGATGTAGGTAGCGCAAGTCATGGCGATATCACTTCGATTAGCACAGGTGTACCGGCTCCCATTTTTTTTAAAAGGGGTGCAATCTGTTTTATTCATATTAGCATTACTGCCAAACAGCTATATGAGGTTGCAGACGAATCACTGCGCCTTTTTACATGGATTGGAACTAATTTTGAGGTAGCATGGTAAAAAGGTCTCAGGTTAGCACATTTTGCCCGAATATCTCTATAATTTTTGCCCTAATTTTAGGATTTGCTCCAGCACTAAGGGGCAGTCCCCGAATCCAAAAAGACAACTTCGCCCATTTGCCCCCCCCCCCCTCCACTCCCGCCCCGTCTCGTACGCTTATGGCGATTAGAAGATGTTCTGTTTTCTATTACAGATCGCAAGCTCTTAGCCATTGCAATTGTTACTACAAGTCGTTAGTACAAAAATTGTAACGTGAGAACGCTTTGAATTTTACATAGGCGCCAATAGTGTTAACAACTAATAAAACACTTATTTGCAAACATGTGGAAAACAAATTGACAGTATGTGTACCTTCTATTCAGATGATGCTGAATCGATAGAACATTTGTTTTATTGCCAGTGCTCTAATGAACGTTGTCTAGTTAAATGTTGCATAGTGGATTGAAAAGAAAACTGGCAAAACTAAATGCGAACAACCGTTCTGTTATACTTGGTAATCTAAATGAAAGTCTGCTACTGAATCACTTACTTGTAACAATTATAATATATATATATCGTCGGCGAAATGACAAAACCTCGTAACTACACTTTTCAAAATTTTACAGGAAGGCAAAAAAACTGAATATTTTTCGAAATATACGTTATTTTGTTATAGTCGTTGTTATGCGAACATATTAACAGTTAATAGTGATAACTACTTTAGTGGGTGTACCATATGTGTCAGTCTACAAATGTACTTACGACATTAATAGAATACAAACATTCTGACATGTTGAAAACTAATTTATTAGGACATAAAGACCGCTTCACAGATGAATTGAGGGTATATTACAAGTATAATAGCAATGCTTTTTATTAACTTTGTTCTTGTTTTAATACAGGTCTTAATTAGTACAAAAAATTAAAACCCTAGCCCCCACCCCCGTTAAATATAGCTATATATTAACTTCTGACTAAAGTGTGTATCGTCCATTAACATCCCTATTGTATAAAGTTGAATTTAAAATACTAGTATTCTGTCCTTCAATATTACTCATACTCAAGCCAAGTGAGTATAAAGCATTGAATAAACACTTTAGAAAAAAAACCCATTTAAAAGGTAAAGCACATGTCAATAACACAGTTTCACAAATGATAAGAATCAAAATTTACGACTATTTATGGGTGGGGGGGGGATTGTTAGTTTCGAAAGATTAGATAGTACTGCACAATATTTAGTTTCCTCCATTTATGTGGCCGCACCATCATAAAGCACATCATAATGGAAAACTGAAATAAGTAAACTATTATCTTCGTCGGTTTGAAAATCTACAAAGAGATGTCGTAAACCCATTAAATTAAATTCATCCTCAGAGGCAAAGCCTTTGGGAATTGCTGGCTTTCGGTACAACAAGCCGCTGTCTTTAGATAACCAGATAACAACCGGGAAACATCGTCCCCCGCGGTGTAGCTTATGTCCAAATATTTGTAGCGTCACCTTCGATATTTTTACCTGTTAAATGGTTGTAAACCCGCGGCGAAGATTTTATGATCTATGGATCGCTTTATTGTTTCTTTCTAAGCTATCTTTGATTTCCAGAAACAAGTATTTCACCTGTGGGAAATGATATTTGATTTAACTGTCCTTAATTACACCTTTTTGTTTGAGAGACTACGCCCTCGTTCCCACGCCGATACCTTTCTGCAACACATTTGACAACAATTAACTCACTTATGACTTAAAATCAGAGAGAAAAGAAAATTATTTAAAATTACACCATAACGAACCTTAATAGTATTATGATTAGTCTGCAATAAAATAGGTCTATGGTAGTGTTCTCCAGGATAGGCCGTATGGATTTTAGTATGCGTTTCCATTACATAGGCTACGACCAAACCCCTGTAACTTACTTGCATGGTTTATCATGTAAATCCTCAAAGTATTGTTATTTTAACTTGAAACGTCGAATTTCCACAAATTTGTTTAACAACTCTGCACCGTATTATTTTAAATGTCAGACATAATATTATAGTTTTTAGAAACACAAAGTTTTATATTTTAAAACTTCTTAAAAATCAGATTTTTTTATAATACATTCAATATATATTGCTTGTTACCACGACTTCTCCCCCACCCCAGCCCCCAAAAGAAAAACAAGAAAAACAATAACAACAACAAAACCAAACCCCCCCCCCCCAAAAAAAAAAAAAAAAACAAGAAAGAGAAAAAAAGAAAAGAAAAGAAAAAAAATTGATCCGATCCGATCTGAATTTTTTTTACATGCTCATGTACCACGAAGGTTTCGAGCATGTCCACCCAGGGTTCGGCTTCTGGAGGTCAGGGGCCCAACCCGGGGTAGAAATTTATTTGGGACAAATTTAACTTTATCCAAAATAAGGGGGTCTTTATAATTTATTTGCGTCTTTGCCAAACTAAATAAGCTTATTTTTAATTAGTTTATATAATTTTGGACGCATTTTAAGTCGGGCGGTTCTAAAATAAAAAAAAATAAAAATAATAATTGAGGAATAGTAATTCTTTATTTTGGCAAGAAGTGGAGAATATCATCTCAGGCCATGTCAGAGTTTGTACCACCACGCACGTGTTTGAACCTTATTTGGATGTAAGCACGTTAAACCAGTTCAGTTTTGACGGATCAGTGAAACGTATGAGACTGTAATCTCTGTGATTTCTTAGTCGGAATCCACCACACCATCGGGTAGCACTATTTAAGTGTAGCATAATTTATGCAAAAGACTTTATATTTAACTTTATTAATTAAAAAAAATATCAATCAATAAAATCAACGTTTCGTTGGAGAGGTGTAAGACCATTACACCAACGTTTCTCTCTCTCTCTCTCTCTCTCTCTCTCTCTCTCTCTCTCTCTCTCTCTCTCTCTCTCTCTCTCTCACACACACACACACACACTCTCTCTCTGTCTCTCTCCCTCTGTCTCTCACTCTCTCTGTCTCTTTCTCCCTCTCTGTCTGTCTGTCTGTATGTCTGTCTCTCTCTCTCTCTCCCCCCCCTCTCTCTCTCTCTCTCTCTCTCTCTCTCTCTCTCTCTCTCTCTCTCTCTCTCTCTCTCTCTAACCACCAATACAAAATAAGCTGATGTGTTCCCAGGACAGTGTGCTTGAACATTGGTTAGCAATTACCAAGACACTCGATTAAAACGACAGACAAAACTTTATCAGTCTTTTTCTAAGAATGTTGGTTATAATAAACTTTTACAAAACAAAAGGTTTCATCTGACTCCATTTGAAACGTAGCACAAATTAATTAAGCATAGTTTGTTTGCAGATATTGTTAACTGCATGACATTATTTCGACGAAACACATTTTGTGTCACATCTGTAGGTGTGGTTGGTATTAATTTATTAGTTAACAAACAATTTCCCTACCAATCGCAAACATTTCTTGTCGTCTGTTTTTTTTTTTAATATGTGTTAGGATATATTAGTATTGCTACAAGGAAATTACTTTTTGCAAGTGAAGGAAACTTCGAAAATGACAGTACCATCACCGCCGTTGCCCGCAGCTTTCGCGCCATCATCAGGCGGCTTGTGTTACCCCCATTTTACGATAAAGATCAGCACCCGTTTGTACTGTCAACACCCTGAGACATCAGCACGTCGCGAAATCTCCACACCAATGTCCCAAACAGCGAACCCTGGAAAGGATGAGCCGTTTTCCTTAGCCGATAAAGGAGAGAAAAGCCAGGATCGCATAATGTCCTGACCCCAAATCGGACATCTGTTAATGAGTCTGCCTTTTCAAATTATCCCCTTGAAAAGAACGGGCAATGGAATTACCAGGATCCTTTTCAAGTGATTCTAAAAGCACCAATTACCTCGCGACAAAGCAGTCGGTGATGGTGGTGGGGGGAAGCGACTCCCGAGTGAACCAGTGGATGGTACTGATCGTTTTATCCCCCCCCCCCCCCACCAAGTCTGCACCCTGCAGTTTCCAGTATTCAAACATCGAGATCTCTCTCCTCCCCTCAGATCCGGGGACACACACGCCACACCCTTTTTTAGTTTTGTTAATGACTGCAGACCTCTGAAGCGAACCTCTGACAATGGCGCAAGATAACGTCATGCTTTATCTATGTAATTTGTGTAGCGTTACACCACGTGGATGTTTGTGTAAAGACAAGCTGTAAATCTGACATTCTGGTCTGTTTCATTAGAACGTCACAAGACGTAATGCCGTGTCCATTGGTGATGGTTATCGACACAAATAACGGCAAAACGCGTAGATGTCAGTGGTGAAATAAAGGAGAAACGTGAAAGAAGCAAAATAAATTGCACATTAAAATGGCAATTAAAATGAAATGTTGATTCAGTTCAATAAACAACCCGTGAGAAATGGGAAAACGAGAAAAAGGAAAAGGGCGTTGTTAACATCTTTCAAGACGCCGATCTTCGGCATTACAGGCATGAAACACAAGCCAAAAATGTTGAAGGTTAAATAAAAAGACAGGCTTCGTAAATTCGGCACCTAATGTTTGTATTTTCTAAAGTTAAGATTTCAATTTTCGATTTTTATTTGTTAAATGACCGATCAGAATAGAGAGAGCTTTATTACATTTCAACTTATTTTCGTGCTTATATCCAGTTAAGGTTCAATCACGTTATCCTGGGCACACACCTCGGCTATCGGGGCTGTATTTCCAGGACAGTGGTTTAGTTGTTAGTTGCTAGCAGTTAGTAAGAGAGAAGAGAGTGTAGTGGTCTTACATCTACCCATCGAGTCGTTAAAACTCGCTCTGGGTGGGAGCCGGTACCGGGCTGCGAACCCTGTACCTACCAACCTTATGTCCGATAGCTTAACCACGAGGCCTGTACTTTATTATAACTCTGGCCTTTAAACTACGGCTTATGGGGAATACGTAGACACAATATTTTACAATGAAAAGCCCCTTCCCCCACACCTTCCAATCACGTGTGAGAACACAGATCTTCCTCTGTGATAGTGACTGTGTTACTTTGCGAACCGGACTCGGTGGTGCGGTGGTTAAGCCATCGTACTACAGGCTGGTAGGTACAAGGTTCGCAGCCCGGTACCAGTTCCAACCCAGAGCGAGTTTTTAAATGCTCAATAGGTAGGTGTAAGGCCACTGCACCCTCTTCTCTCTCACTAACCACTAACCAACTGACAACTAACCCACTGCCCTGGACAGACAGCCCAGGACAGCGTGCTTGAACTTTAATTGGATATAAGCACGTAAATATGTTGAAATGAAATGAAATGCTTCGCCATATAGCGGCTTTCTGTAGATATTCCATCCAGTATATCTTACAAATACGACCTTCAACATGCCATTGATTTTGTCATTAAAATGTTGTAATCGTCCATCGATCGTACCTAAATCTCCTCCATCAGCCATTAAAAAATGAAACAACGATAGCTGTTTGTAACATAATTTAATACTCCATGTGTTGAAAAAAACAATTAATACTCGGACACTATATAGACATTTTGTCATTGTAAATTGTGTCCTTTCCTCCGAGTCCTCGAGCTATTAATACGCTGGTTGCATGAGGAATGCCGTTCCAAGTCTGTGCACAAGAGTCATCAAACGTTTCTCTTTTTATTAATTTCTGCCAAACTCATTTGCGTGTTCCTTCAGGGTAAACACGCGAGTGTCATTACAAGAAAATATCATTGTCAGCTTTTCATAATAGAGATTTGATTCGTATTTAGACAGTCATCGGTATATATCCGCTGATGATATATATAGCAATATCTGAGTCCCCTTTGGGAGTGCACCTGATTGAAATCCATTATTTTATTCCAACGCAGAAAATCGGCCATGAGTTATTGGTACTTGGTTTATCTACTGTGCGTGATGCACCTGCCGATAAACCGACCGTAGTGGTGTAGTGGTTATGTCCTAGAACGTAGGGTGATAGGTACTGGGTTCGCCTTCCGTTACCGGCTCAAATTCAGAGCGAGTTTAACGATTCAGTGGGTAGGTGTAAGGCCACTACACCGACTTTGCTCTACTCCCCCCCCCCCCCCACTTTCTCACTGCCCTGAACAGACAGTCCAGATAGCCCAGAACAATATTCTTGAACCTTAATTGGATATAAGCACGAAAATAACTAAATGAAATGCAAATCTGCCCATAAAATCCATAGAATAAATAAGTCAAGATAGTTGTTAGGTAGAGTAAACTATTTTCAGCTATTGTGGGTTTTCTGATTTTAAACTCTAAACATTATTTACAACTTATTTCTAAAATAATCAATGTTGGTAAAAAATAATCAATGTTGGTAAAATAATCAATGTTGTTAATAATCAATGTTGGTAAAAATAATCAATGTTGGTAAAAATAATCAATGTTGGTAAATCCAACGTGTTTCTGTGGGCAGGACGTAGCCCAGTGGTAAAGCCTTCGCTTGATGCGCGGTCGGTCTAAGATCGATCCCCGTCAGTGGACCCATTGGGCTATTTCTCGTTCCAGCCAGTGCTCCACAACTGGTGTAACAAAGGCCGTGTTATGTACTACTGTAGGATGGTGCATATAAAAGATCCCTTGCTGCTAATCGAAAAGCTTAGCCCATGAAGTGGCGACAGCGGGTTTCCTCTCTCAATATCTGTGTTGTCCTTAACCATATGGCTGACGCCATATAACTGTAAATAAAATGTGTTGAGTGCGTCGTTAACTAAAACAGTTCTTCCTTTCCTTCCAACGTGTTTCTATTCGTCCTGTTGTTTGTAGTAGCTTCAAATATATATATATATCTAGAGGATATTTCATGTTTTTTTTGTCAAATATTCGCGACGTGTGTGATATGACTGCAAACTTCACGAGATGAAATGCTAGCAGCAAAATAGTTCCGGCTTTCTTACAGTGAAGATAACACTTTCTACAGTGACGGAAACACATTTTAGAGTGAAATAGAGAAATTTTCACTCTTAAATGTGTTATCGTCATTGAGTGACTCATAACACTTTATTTCACTGATATTTTAAGATAGTTCACTAAATTTTATATAATAATATTTTTATTCATACCAGTAAAGATGTATCTTGGAAACCTAGATCATTTTTACTTTAAAGAAAAAAATAAAATAAAAGTTTACTTTATATTACATGGAGAACTGTGTCCGTTAAGTGTTGGCTAGAAAAACGTGTGTTACTTTTTGAAATATTTAACTTGCGTTAATTAAACGAATCAATGTTAAGAAATACTTTGTTGATTCATTCAATGTATTTCATTAATTAATGTGTAAGTACGTACGAAAAAAAGAAGAAAAAAAAAAAAAATAATAAAAAAAAAAAAAAAAAAGAAAGAAAGAAAAGGAAGTACGTTGCCCTGGGTACGCAACTAAGCCATCTAGGTACAGATATGCGATGTACTCTGTGAATAGGTATACCTGTCGTGTACTGTATGAATAGTCATACCTGTGGTGTACTGTGTGAATAGACATACTCGTCGTGTACTTTGTGAATAGACATACCTGTGGTGTACTGCGAATATACATGTACATACCTTTGGTGTACTGTGTGTGAATAGACATACCTGTGGTATACTGAGTGAATGGACATACCTTTCATGTACTGAGTGAATAGACATACATGTGATGTACTGTGTGAATATACACACACGTGATGTACTGTGTGAATAGACATACCTGTGGTGTAGTGTGTGAATAGACAAACATATGATGTACTGAGTGAATAGGCATACATGTGATGTATTCTGAATAGACATACATGTGATGTACTGTCTGAATGGTCATACACGTAAGGTACTGTGTGAATAAACATACACGTGATGTACCGTCTGAATGATCATACACGTAAGGTACTGTGGGAATAGACATACATGTGAGGTACTGTACAAATAGATATACCTGTGATGTACTGTGTGAATATATACTTTACTGTACTGTGTGAATAGATATACATGTGATGTAGTTTGTGAAGAAACATACATGTGATGTACTGTGTGAATAGACACGCACGTGATGTACTGTGTGAATAGACATATATGTGATGTACTTTGTGAATAGACATACCTGTGATGTACTGCTTGAATAGACATGCATGTGATGTACTGTGTGAATAGATATACATGTGATGTACTTTGTGAATAGACATATATGTGATGCACTGTGTGAATAGACATACACGTGATGTACTGCGTGAATAGATATACATGTAATGTACTTTGTGAATAGATATACATGTGATGCACTTTGTGAATAGACACACCTGTGATGTACCGTGTGAATAGACATACATGTAATGTACTTTGTGAATAGATATACATGTGATGCACTTTGTGAATAGACACACCTGTGATGTACCGTGTGAATAGACATACATGTGGTGTACTGTGTGAATAGAGATGCATATGGTGTACTGTGTGTATAGACATACATGTGATGTACTGTTTGAATAGACACACGTGTGATGTACTTTGTGAATAGATATACATGTGACGTACTTTGTGAATAGACATACCTGTGATGTACTCTGTGAATAGAGACACATGTGGTGTACTGTGTGGATAGACATACATATGATGTACTGATTGAATAGACATACCCTGTATATAAAAATAAATGTACCGAGGGAATGGTAATGCACCATAGGCACGTAAATGGTGAAGCGCTTGAAATGATGTTTTGTGAGACTCGTAATTCGCGTCGCGTGATATACTACGTAAATGATAATCACATAATGTAATGTGTTTATTTGAATCACACTGCCTGTGGCAATTTGGGTGGTGGTAGGAGGAGTGAATCCTGTTGTGAAACCACTAAACATATTACGTGCTACAACTACGTTCCTTAAATGTCCAAACGTCATGCTGGAAAACCAATTTACGTGAGAATGCAGTACCTGTATTTTCTTATCCAGCATTTTGAAATGTATAGTGCCGTCGTGTATATATCACAGCGGGAAGCCCCAAAGCAGATCATTTAACTGTACTGTTTGCTTAACATCACTTAAGAAATAGAAACACCCCCTCTGGGCATTTATTAACCCAGTCTTTCCTTGCATGAGGAGTATAGCCGTGTTTGGTTAACTTTGTATAATCTTCGAAGATGAACGTCTATAACTCATTATCAGGCCACGACCGGCTAATCCTTTGTCCCAGCAGAAAATATCATAATAACGAACGTTTAGAAAACGTTTGACGTCGTGTCGGGAGAGGTATGCACAAACGCCGGCTACGTTTACCGCACAACTTTGTTCACAAATTGGTGTCTGTCACGGTCCGCTAGGTGGCGCCACTGGTGACGGAAAGAGGACTATTCTCTCCCGCCATCGCCGTGGTAATTGAGGGTTAGATCAGACGTGATGGACGTGGCTAAAATAATCTCTTTCTGTTCGACTTTCCCCCTTAAATGTCGCCTTTTCAGCCAAAGCCTATCGCTTACAGCCACACGCTGTGATAAGTCAACATCGCTCCTTAAGCCGACCCTAGACCGCCTATATATTGCTTCGACATATGTGTGGTCTTTTTCACGGTATATTACAAGGGGTAAAAAAGAAGAATATTTTTCTCATTTACTTGCAAGGCTTGTTCTTCTTACACACTTGCCGACGTGTGAAAAGCCAGATATTTTTCTGTTTTGTGGTTGACAGGCATCGTTTATGAACCACCTTAATGGCAGGCTTTCAAAACGGTGCAATTTTGCGTTCGTTATTAATGGATAGCTGTGTATATAATTTCAGCTCGAGCAACCCCACGAAGGAGGAAATTAATTTAACATTATTATCGTAAAACGTGATATGTATTTAGAGCGTTTTGCTATTAGCAGCTATAAATTATAGCGTTTATATTCCACGCGTTACAAAGCAAAACTGAAAATTAGAGATACGTTCAGCCAGCCGTTTTTCGCTAAGCGTTTGCAAACTCTTTTTGACTGATTCTCCAAGTGGTTATTCGGATTACTGTTTAGTAAACACCAGTCTAAAAAGCGTTAGCGACAGACGGACAGCTGAACTTGTCATTGTCTCTTCCCTTCAATAATCTGCTGCATACATATTTTAAATGGGGCATCATTTAGCTCAGTCCATAGAGCGCTCACTTGGAAGTGTATGGGTTGTGGGATCGAGCCCGCTCAGTAGACCATTCTCACATTAAAAACCCAACGTCCCAACCCATACCATACGACTGGTATATCAAAGGCCGTAATATGTTCTGTCCTGTCTGTGGGAAGTGCATATAAAAGATCCCTTGCTGCTAATAGAAAATGTAGCGGGTTTCTTCTAAAACTATATACATGTATACGTATATCAGAATTACTAAATGCTTGACATCCATTAGCCGATGTGCGCGTGGTGTCAAATCTTAGCATTTGACTTCCGGTTGCAAGTCCAAGAGACCACCAAAAACGTTGTTTTATAGTAGACAGTCGTAGTTTAGGCAACAGCTAATATGATGAATGTATGGATTACATGCAACAGACAGGACTATTATAATTAAAACAAAAATATTTATAATACCAACAAAGAGGTCTTGAAATAATGACGAAAAGATTTTAAGGAACTAACTATAAAATTTGACAGTTTTACACAATAACTGTCATGTGTAATGTATATAAACTTAAATCAACGTATTTGATGATTCGATAATATAACAAAGTGTTCCGTTTCAAGTGTGGTTCAGGCACGTTGTATTAGGAACGTATTTTTTAAAAACAGGGTTAATGTATGTATGCATGAATTATTTTATATCAGGCGCTTTGTTGGTTCGCCACAAACATGGTGAATAATTGTTGTGTGAAGAGGTGGATCCAAGTATACATTCGTGCTAAAAAAAATTACTTAATATAAACCTGTATCCCTACTGGAATATCAATATATCAATATAATGTATGTATATATATATATATATATATATATATATATATATATATATATATATATATATATATATGTGTGTGTGTGTGTGTGTGTCGGATTTGACTAGTACATACATAGATATTAACGCACTGGCCTCACAAATTGTCTCTCATGTCGTTGTTGGGACACGAACCTGTGGCGCAGCTTCGCCCACAGTTCCCAGACCTCCTTAATAATCGTTCGGCCACCGAGACGTTCTTAAGAAGAATGTTAAGTTAACCGTTAGATATTCATACATCTACATGCATATGTTCATACATCTATACACATACACATATTAATACATTTACACATATACATATTCATATATATATATATATATATATATATATATATATATATATATATATATATATATATATATATATATTCATACATCTATGCACATATACATATTCATACATCTACATATATACATACATCTACACATATTCATACATCTTCACACATATTCATACATCTACACATATACGTATTCATACTTCTACAAATTTACATATTCATAAATCTACACACATATACAGTCATACATCTACATATATTTATACACCTGTCAGTTCCAGATTTGCTCACGGGTTCATGTCCGTCGAAGGATGGATCGCATTATTTGTAGGCATGTCTGTGTGTGTGCGTGCGTGTGTGTATTTATGTGTATATGTATATACTATATGTATATGTACATGCATATCATACTATATGTATATCATACTATATGTATATATATGTATATGTTCATAGATGTATTATTATATAGTTTTATATTAACTACTAGCATTTTGCGTTTTAAGATTCAGTAATAACTAGAACATAAACACAGCGTCGCTTTATCGAGCAATCTGCCAAGTCAGGGCGAATTCTGTGCCATGGAACTGTTTACACTTGTCTTCGGGCGATGCGTTCCACACAAGACATCCCCCTCGAGACCGACTAGTAAGTAGCGGGTAGATACACCGCGATAAGTCGACACTTCGGGCCCCGGGCTACCCGAACAAGGTCGTAAGCAGGAGCAGATTGGCCCATCTGAACAGAGAAACAAGTCCTAATTTAATTCCGTATCTCATAGATAAGCTGGAAAACTCGAAGATAGACAATGAACGTGGCAGTTTAGAAAGTCACGGATAAGACAGCGTCACTTAAAAGGAATATTTATATATATAGTTGACACGGGTTAATTTCCACAAAGGAAGCTATTTGGTGTAATATTTAATAGATATAGCCCGTTGGTTATATTAGACACGATAAGTGTTCGCCATTTGCCACTGGCAAGCTTTATGTTTCACATTATCATTAAAATATTCCTAGAAGCAAACTTTTCTACGCAAAATTGGAAAGGAATGTAAAACATCTCAGCAGATGTTTTAGATGTGAAGCATAGTTTAATACTTTTTTAACTCTATTTTTGTTTACGATAATCTGCAGGAATTTTATGGCAGTCGAAATATTTAGATAGAATGTTTAATTTGTGTATCAGAATCTGTGTGTGAAATAAAATAGTCACAGTGTCTAGAGGATACCGGCCTCGGTGGCGTCGTGGTTAGGCCATCGGTCAACAGGCTGGTAGGTACTGGGTTCGGATCCCAGTCGAGGCATGGGATTTTTAATCCAGATACCGACTCCAAACCCTGAGTGCGTGCTCCGCAAGGCTCAATGGGTAGGTGTAATCCACTTGCACCGACCAGTGATCCATAACTGGTTCAACAAAGGCCATGGTTTGTGCTATCCTGCCTGTGGGAAGTGCAAATAAAAGATCCTTTGCTGCTAATCGGAAAGAGTAGCCCATGTAGTGGCGACAGGGGGTTTCCTCTCAAAATCTGTGTGGTCCTTAACCATATGTCTGACGCCATATAACCGTAAATAAAATGTGTTGAGTGCGTCGTTAAATAAAAGATTATTTTTTTTGTTCAGTGTCTAGAGGGGGCGGGACGTAACCCAGTAGTAAAGCGTTCGCTTGATGCGCGGTCGGTCTAGGATTGACCCCGTCGGTTGACCCATTGGGCAATTTCTTGTTCCAGCCACTGCACCACGACTGGTGTAACAAAGGCCGAGGTAAGTACTATCCTGTCTGTGGGATGGTACATATAAAAGATCCCTTGCTGCTAATCGAAAAGAGTAGCCCCTGAAGTGGCGACAGCGGGTTTCCTCTCTCAATATCTGTGTGGTCCTTAACCATATGCCCGACGCCATATAACCGTAAATAAAATGTGTTGGGTGCGTCGTTAAGTAAAACATTTTCTTCCTTTCCTTCCAGTGTCTAGAGAGAAGTGTAGATCGGTGTCCTATTTAGGTGGAACCCTACCCAACATCTGTTGATTAATTTTTCTTATCCCGTTTTCGTTATTAAGATTCAAACACTTTTATTCTTCCTTCACCTCCTATAAGAGAACTGTCATTCTCCAAAGACTGGCTTCACAGAAGGAAAGGAAATGTTTTATTTAACGACACACTCAACACATTTTATTTACGGCTATATGGCGTCGGACATATGGTTAAGGACCACACAGATATTGAGGGAGGAAACCCGCTGTCGCCACTTCATGGGCTACTCTTTTCGATTAGCAACCAGGAATCTTTTATATGCATCATCCCACAGACAGGATAACATATACCACGGCCTTTGATATACCAGTCGTGGTGCACTGGCTGGAGCGAGAAATAGCCCAATGGGCCCGCCAAAGGGGATCGATCACAGACTGACCGCGCATCAAGCGAACACTTTACCACTTGGCTTCGTCCCGCCCCGGCTTCACAGAAGGATGCTAGTTCGTAACCGCACCCTTCCAATCATTCTGCCAAGTCGAAAAGATATATTGGCTAATGTAATATTCGAAATTACTGTAGGGAACATGTACACCGACATTGGCATGGCGCAAATATCAAGCAAACTTGACAGCAGAATCTGCATTTTTATTGCTTTTGATGTCATCATGACTTGATAACCAACATATAGCCCAAGTACTCCTCTGTCCGAGAACTAGATGGACATTGGGACGGTCATAATCGCCCTCTGCCGCCACCATGCAGCAAAACATTCCGCTCTAATACAGTAATTAATAGTCCTGTTTGACGTTAAATATCGTTATACATTTGCCATTTGCGAGTTTGCCGATAACAAATATTTCACATATTAATCCCTAGTACACACATTACAGGAAGAAGGAAGGAAGGAAATGTTGTTTTTTAACGACGCACTCAATACATTTTATTTACGGTTATATTCATTAGAGGAAGAAACTCCAAAGTGCCTAGGTATTTAACAGAAACATGTTTTATTTAACGACGCACTCAATACATTTTATTTACGGTTATATTCATTAGAGGAAGAAACTCCAAAGTGCCTAGGTATTTAACAGAAACATGTTTTATTTAACGACGCACTCAATACATTTTATTTACGGTTATATTCATTACAGGAAGAAACTCCAAAGTGCCTAGGTATTTAACAGAAACATGTTTTATTCAAATGATGGGTCTAGCTAGATTTAAAACTGCCGACAAGTACGATAATCGAATAAAACTGGAGTCTATGAGAATGTCTGGTTGGGTTTCCCCGTATATCAAAGGTCATGGTATGTGCTGCTCTGTTTGTGATAAAGTCCACAGGAAAGATCCCTTGCTATTATTGACGAAATATGGCGGGTTTCCTCTCATGACTAAGTGATAGAATTACCAAATGTTTGACATGTAATTACCTATGATTAATAAGACAACGTGCTCTAGTGGTGTTGTTAAACATAACACACTGTATTACGGTTTTGTCTTTTAGATTTAACTGTCAATGCATCAACTCACTGACACGTGTTTACAGTATAACAGAAGTTCAAGCACGCCTGTCAGTGAACTAACAGTATATAACCGCATACGCGTAAAAGAGAGGAGGCAGGATGGTTTTGGAGCAAAATCTCAAATTCAGGCAAAAAGTATACAGATATTCGAGCCAAATATACTAACCTACGACCTTTTTACGATGTATTTCCATCATTCTATCCTCAAAATTAGTTGTAATCCGTGTAAAAATGCGTAGTGATTCGTTTGCAACCCTATGTAGCTGTTTGGTAGCAATGCTAATATAAATAAAATTGATTCGGACATATTTTTTTTTTAATTAGGGCAAAAGCCAGCCAGCCCCTCCCCCTTACAAAAATTGGAGCCTGTACGCCTATGTATAACCAGTGGTCGAATATGTGTAAAGCATTCGGGACGCTGCACAAATACCATAATAGCAGCAATCGCCTTGTCGGTGATGGTGTAGACCATTCTGTAATCACCCCAACTATTGGACAAAATACATACGGTTATGGGTACAGTACCATTCAAAAGTGCAGTTTACTATTGCGATTGCATCTCATTGTTTGAATGAATTAAAAAAACACATGTTTTTATTAAAATCCCAAACTCAGAAGATCACAGAGCACTCGACTAATTTCAAGATCACCAACTCCACTGACGAAACAGCAAAGTGTCAAAGTCAGTCACCAAGCTATTGTACCGCCCGCACTTGAACGTGTCAGACCTGCAGCCTGTTACAGCACACAAGGGGCGAAATCTGCCCGATTTGGTACCAGGTTTAGATAGCAAATCTCTGGGCATTACGTCGAAAACACCCTGGACACAAAAACACCGCCACTTGATGGGACGAAACGTCGACTGGAGGAGATGTCTCCAAGGTCCATTGGGACGTAATTAAGAGAACATCAGAAAAGCAATTGAAAGCGAAATGATTGTTTTTGGCGACGTAACACTTGTTGCTGGGTTTGGTGCCTCACACTTCTGTTCAGTCCCCTTTTATCGTTGTGACACCTGGGCTCCGTGTTTACCTAAGTTAATGAAGTCAATCCCCTGTAATCTACAGCTCATTAGGCTGTGCGTTTGTCGGGCCGGGACAGCATAAACGGCAAAACGTTTCAGAGTGATTTAGTTTGGTTTGCGTCATCATGGTGATAACACCTATCTTGTGAATGCTTTCTTGTAGAAGTTGAAAAGAACCAGGGCCAGTATTTTTACAACACGTGTCGCGGATTAAAAAGCCACAACGAGAAAATGAATGAATGGATGGATGAATGAATGAATGAATGAATGAATGATGAATGAATGAATGAAAGAATGAATGAACATATGTTTAACGACACCTCGGCGAAAAAGGAGAGATGATTGATAGTAAATTGTATGCAATAATGTGTGTGTATGTGTGTGCGCGCATGCGTGTATGCGTGAATGCATGCATGCATGCATGGATTGTGTGAGCGAATGAGTGGGTTAACAGACGAAAAAATACATTAATGAATGGTTCTATTTTGTTACTGAAATATTTACGTTGTATCTCAATGCGTTTAAGACCCCACAACACACCGAGGCTTAGTCATCGCATTAAGCAGTTTTTATTAGTTTCCAACTTTGATTTAACCAACATGTTGGAAACGCATTCATATTTTGTTTTGCCACCTTGGTGTATCAAACCACCAAAAATTGCACTCGATATCGTGCATCTGAAGAAAGATCACACAGATGCAATTATTTATAAACTATATTTTATGGAAATACAAGACAAATACGACGATTACATTCCTGTTGCTGTGGCTTCGGCTACAATAACTTCCATGAGATTGTCCGGCATCCATATTTATTGCAGAAACGTGTGCAATCATTAAAGCCCTGGAAGAAATTAAGGATTCATGTGCATCCAAATATTTTAATTTTTTTTACACAGACTCAATTGTGTGTCTCTTCATTGCAATACATGAAGCTGGAGCAACCCTTTGTTTGGGATGGTGATATGGAAATGTTTCTTTTTATCAATTGCTCACAAAGATGTTATATTTTGTTGGGTACCCAGCCATGATGGCATCAAGGGCAAAGAAAAAGCTGTCAAGTCTGCTTTGAATTTGCCCCGTGTCAGTGTTGCTGTCCCCTACAGTGATCTAAATATCATACTAGCCAATATATATTTTAGACTTGGCAAGATGATTGGGACGGTATGGTCGCGAACAAGCTTCATTCTGCCATGCCAGTCCTGTGAGATTGGCAGTCATCTTACAGGCCGTGCACGAAGGATGAAGTAGTCTTGTGTCGTGCCCGCATCGGCCATATATATATCTGACGCATTCATTTATTTTAACGAAGGATCCTGCTCCTCAGTGTGAACAGTGTGAGTGTACACTGACTGTGCGCCGCATTTTGGTGGAATGTAATCATCTGAAGCCGACGAGAAGCGTTATATTTGGCAACAGAAATGTTTTGGAATATTTTTAATTTCACCCAGAATTAATTTTGATTTTTATACAATTTTTTAAATATACTTGCCTTGATATTTGTACTGTATTATACCCACCCACACCCCCGCCGAGGTCTTTACACTGTGGTTTTATATGATTATATAAATTTTATTCTTGATATATAGAGAATAATGCATGAGTGGCCGTTAGATACCATTTATCTCACGAGTTGTTTTAAAATGTATCTAACGAGCGAAAGCGAGTTTGATACGTTTTTAAACAACGATTATGCGAGATAAATGGTATCTAACGGACACGAATGCATTATTATATTTCTTACATAACCTAAAAAACAAGGTTTTAAGCGAATGTTTACGTCGTTTTCGACTAAAAGTTATTTACAGCCGTTGCACTTGTAGCTGACTTACGCGTCACAGACACATGAATGTCAGGTTCATAAGTACATATACTTACCTTTTCTGACACCCAGTAGCCGATGTGTATTTTTGTTTTGTGCTGGGTGTCATTTAACATTCATTCATTCATGGTCGTGGTCTAGGTCTGTGGAGTATAGTACTTATCGAAAATAAAACACAGAATCGAACGCAACAGAACATCGCAACTGTGCTGACAAAATCTAGAAATCTGGCAACAGACGACATGTAATATGCATTATACTTTCACACTACCAGATTGGCAGCTGCTGCCTGTGGGAGCCATATTTTGTTTTTGGAAATATAAGCTACGAAAATGGCGGTGGATTGGCCATATCATCAGAATGCCTCAAACAGCCCTACCAAGAGTGGCACTCCGATGGACCCCTCCTGGAAAAAGGAAACGGGGAAGACCGAAAGAAACATGGAGGACAGTAGAGAAGGAAATCCGAGAGGGCAATAAAAAAACCCCCCAAAAAACAAAAAAACAACAACACCTTTTCTGTGCAATCCTTGCTTTTCAAAAAAAAAAAAAGAAGAAAGAAGATAACACCCGCCCCCCCCCCCCCCCCACCTCCCTCCCTCAGCTCAATGTTCCCTCAGTGTTAGGATTAGGGTTCCTCGGCTCTGTGTTCCCTCAGAGCTAGGGTTCCTCAGCTCTATGTTCCCTTAGGGTTAGGGTTAGGGTTAGAGTTAGGGTTAGCTGAGGTAACATAGAGCTGAGGAACCCTAACCCTAACCGTGAAGGAATATAAAGCTGTGGAACCCTAACCCTGAGGGAACATAGAGCTGAGGAACCGTAACCCTAACCCTGACGTAACATAGAGCCGAGGAACCCTAACCCTAACCGTGAGGTAACATAGAGCTGAGGAACCCTAACCCTAACCGTGAGGGAACATAGAGCTGAGGAACCCTAACCTTAACCCTGAGGTAACATAGAGCTGAGGAACCCTAACCTTAACCCTGAGGTAGCATCGAGCTGAGGGAACATGGACATGATCCCGTGTGCAGGCTCATCCATAAAATCTCGATTTACGCTGTATTCATTATTCAGTCGTTCCTCTTAACAAAACTTGTTCATCCTTTCAAAAGTAACATGACCTTAACTTATTTAAGAGTTGACCTGAGGGGTCTCGCATAGCTGGTACCCCCGGTGCTCAAGAAACACGTTATTCACAGTGTGTCGACGCCATATTCAAAGTGCCCCATGCTTGACTGGCTGGGTGCGATGACACGGATCAGGCGACAAAGAGGAAAAGCGTGTGATTAAACAGATAAGCAGACGTCAGACGGGGAGGCCAACAACACACCATTCTTTGAAATGAGAGGTTTGGGATTTAGGGTTAAAAAGACACTTCTCTGGGGGGACTTATGATACACTCGGTATATCGTTCACGTTTTTAGGAGGGCAAATTCAATAATTCATGTAGATGATCACTTTGTTGATGTAATCAAGCATGCCTTTTCACAGGTGAATTAACCGTCGATGTTTGTATAAATCCATAAGTTGTATTTCTAGATAATTTAATCCTTGAAGAAAGAAAAAAGCTTTAGGCACTTTTCATCATCTTCACTCTTTTTCTTTTTTTTGTAATAGAATTCCTCAACTGACGGAAAAAAAGATGAAACCTTTTAAGGTGAATTGAGGTCATACTGGGAGAAGTGCTGCTAAACGAAGAAAGTATGTAGTCAGGAATATAAAATGGCTTTCCGCTTGGAAGATAGGAAAAACGATTTGTCTGAGATCTGGCGCCGGAAACCTAACAAAGATTGTAGAATTTGCGAAAACACGAAACAATCGGCAACATAATCGTACTCGTTCTCAGAAAGAAAATTAACCCCAAATAATTAACAGGCGACCTCCATTGGTTTCCTGCCTCCGGCATCTCCACCTGAGGGCGGTCTAACTGAAGTTCAATTAATGTCCGTTTTTACTTCTTCTTTTTTGAATTCTTCGACTTGTAAGAAAATGTGTCGGCTCGTATTTTATATTCTAATGACCCTTTTAACAGAAGTGAATTGAAGGCTTAATGGACAGAGGCTACTTAACTAAACTCACCTCAAAACAGCAGCAAACACATCTTTTGTCAGACGCGTGAAAAGACGATTAGTAAGTGTTACCGCCTGCTGTGTTGTCGTTCTAGTTTTGATAACGTTTCGCCAAATGTATCATATAGTTTTGTCCTTTTTTAGGTTTGTTTTGTTGCGGTCATCTTGCTAAAACTACAAATTAGCGCGTTAGAATGTAAAACCTATTGATTTTATTTCGTCAGTCATATGCATTAACGCAATGAAGAGCCTAATTTTAAAGGTATTAATTGTAATAATATTGCAGAAACACTATAATATGCGAACGAGATCGAAACACCTGAACATTTGGTTTTAATTGATAACACGTGATAGAAATCATTAAACTTACTTTATGCCGTATTACCATAAAAAAATCAATGTTTTAAAAAAAAATTTAATAACATTTCTTACACTATAATATTAATCGGATAGCCAGTTATATAATTATTATACCTGAACACCTTTTTAATGTAATCAAGCATGGACTTTCACATTTTCTATGTTTATATACTAGTACATTTCACAAATGAACGCAATAATAATTTTGTCTTTAAAATATTTAATACACGTATTTATAATGTTTTCGACACTTATTTATTTATTTATTTATTATTTTTAATTATTTATTTATTTATTATTTTTAATTATTTAATTATTTATTTTATTTGTGTATTTAATTTATTTTTTATTTATTAACTATTTAATTTAAAAAATTTTTGTCACTATAAGAAATAAAACATTGTTGTCGTGTATAAAACAAATACATAGTGATGAATATTTTTTTTTACTCGGTTCCTAGAGCTGTCTCATTATTAATAACATTTACTCAGTAGGTTTGCAACTGTCTTTGTAAACAGTGTTTTGTTTCGTCAATAACTGGCATATGAACTTTTTAAAATGTTTGTCTGTTATTTTTATTTATAAAGGTGTAATATTTATTTTATAAATTATTTGATGATGATGATGATGATGATGATGATAATCATTAAAAAAATATTATTATCTTTTTATTGGTTTATCAATATCTATGATAACACGTATAATCTAAACATAGATTATATACATTGTATTCAAGTGATACAAGTTATAACAACTTTTTTTTACTGTTCCATTATTAGTATTAACCTAAAGGAAGTGCATATAAAAACTTGACGAAATAGGCCTGCTGTTAAATCTTTATAATACCTATTGCTATACGATATATATTACAATGGTTATTTTAATGAATCAATGTTTCACGACACCCCAGCACAAAAATATACATCGGCTACTAGGCATTAAAAAGGGTAAGTATATTAACATGTTTGATTATTTTAAGTCCTATGGATGATAAACAAATGTATATCAATGTTGTTTGTTTGTTTATTTGGTTTTTAGGTGTATATATCTGTGGATTGTTTTTAGTTTCAGTTTATTTAAAAAAACATATATATTTACTGACATACAAGTGTTACATCACGAAATAGACGCGCGTGTGTGGGTGGGTGGGTGGAATCCACAATGTTTTCCGGGGAAGCACAAATCAACCACCCTGCATAAATTCCTGCACACGCGCCTGCAAAATTGGTTTTACTTCTCCGTACAAGAGACGAAGATAATAATCTGACTTTTATTCTTTTTTTTTTTTTTTTAAATCGCTAATCATCTGATACAAAACGCATTAGCGTATTCAGCAAGGGAGAGAAAAAAACAGCTTCCTTTTTATACATGAAATGGTGTGGGTAAATATTTCATGAGTTCGGAAATATTGATCTCTTTTTAACTCATCCCGGCTTTATTTACACTTATACACCGTGGATTCCGTGCATTGATCTTCAAGTGAATTATCTTAATTAAATCAACGAATAAACAGCCTTTAGATTTAGTAGTCCGTGACACGTCAGACTGTGGTGGAAAAAACATATTGAAGTAAGTTTTTTGAAAACTTTGCCCACAGCTAAAGGTATGGCTCACGGGACAGATCAATGAATTCTTGTTACGCCTCGGGCAAATGACCGATACCAGTACAATGACGGCCTTTACAATAATTATGTTGTGGAACTCAAGTGGACAGAGAGAACGAACTTATGATACATCGTAAAATCCTACAAAGAGAACAAAAAATAGTATACGATACGTAAATGATAAATATATTATATATAATAATAACAACTACAATAATAAATAAATAATATAAATAATATAAATGAATGAATCAATGAATGAATCAATGCATGAATAAATAAATAAATGCCACTAAACTTTGATATAAAATCTATGTTCTATTAAAGAAGAAAATGTTATATGTAAAGATATATATATATATATACTAGCTGACTAAAAAAGTAATAAAATTTTTGCAATGTTCCTTTAATTGTCTTGATGGTATACCATTTCGATAGTAGCCTGTTTTCAGAAGGCAAACAAATAAATATATATACACACACATACACATACACATGAATAAACTAATAGATAAAGGCCACTAAACATTAGTATAAAATCTGTTTTATTAAAGAAATGTTATATGTATGTATATATATATATATATATATATATATATATATATATATATATATAGAGAGAGAGAGAGAGAGAGAGAGAGAGAGAGAGAGAGAGAGAGAGAGAGAGAGAGAGAGAGAGAGAGAGAGAGAGAGAGAGAGAGAGAGTTTTTATATATAAACTTTGATATTCTTTATATCTCATCTAGGATACGAATGTCAATCCGTCGTAGATTTTATTTCAGTACAAAACGAAGACAAGTATCAATCCTTTTCATGGTACACCGTTGGCATAGTATTAATCGTTTGTATGTTATTAGTCTTGAACGTTGTGTTCAAAATATATAAGTAAATTATTTTTAAAAAATGGATAATCAAATAAACCGATATTTTAAAAGACAAAATTATTTTTAAAATGTATTTATTTATTTTAAATTGTATGAGAAAGCTTTGAAGATAAACACAGTTATCATCATCTAACTTGTTTCGTTGTAAACTTACTTTATAATGTTCATGAAAATAAACAACCAACATGTACACAAAACAGGCAAGCAATGAACTTATTTGTAACATTTTGAAAAATAATTTGACATAAATAAATTACAGCAATTTGCTACTGGTTGAAATTGTCTTTGTAATCATAAAAAGAATGCGAATTGACACCAAACCGAAAGACGTTTTAGATTAATAATAATACATTTTATTTCCGTGCAGGTAACCAATTAAATATTTAGCACGATCTCGTGCGAGGATTGTGGCTCCTTCACCGAGTCAAGTAATTTAGATGTGTTTGACACCAATTAAATATATGGAAAATAAGTCTGTTTTGACTTGTAGGTGTCAAATGATTTGTAAATTGCATTTGGTCATGATTGCTCCATTACCTACATTTTGTCTTGCCATTATTAATCCAAAGTCTTTACAGATACTTACAAACTTGTTTTCGTTTTACCTTGCTCCCCACCTGCTTAATTACCTGTCAAAGTTTTGTAATAAAATACGTAAAGACTGGGTCCAAATCACAGCCAGCGGGTTAGGAATTTAACATGGCAGTCGTAATTACTTTTTTCATAAAGACAAATATATCGCCGCAATGAACAAAACAAGGAGCTAAAACAAGTCTTTATTGTGCTACGAGAATTGTTGACACGATGTTAGTTTTACACATTGATGAGCTACGGTTGAATACTACTGCAAAATGTATCACCTGGCCGAATGAGGAAACAATAAAGTCTTTCAGTGTTTGTATGTTTGATTACTGAGCGCAGTAAATTATTATTCTAACACTAATTATGTACTTGACATACGCTTGTAGTACACTAAATATATATTTGTTACATATATCAAAAAGTTTGTTTAGTTTAACGACACCACTAGAGCACATTGATTAATTAATCATCGGCTATTGGGTGTCAAACATTTGGTAATTCTAACACGTAGTCATCAGAAGAAATCCGCTACATTTTTTCCTAACGCAGCAAGGGATCTTTTATATGCACATTTCCACAGACAGAAAAGCACATACCACGGCTTTTGATCAGTTGTGGTGCACTGGTTGTAATGAGAGAAACCCCCCAGTTGAATGGACCCACCGAAGTGGTTGGAGCCTGTGACGCAAGCACCTCAAGCGAGCACTCAAGTAACTGAGCTAAATATAGACCTACCCTCGATATTTAACTATTTTCTATAAAGGCGTATGCCTTCAATTTTCGAAAAACAAATATTTAGATAAGTAGATAAATATATTAACTCTGTCCTCTTTAAGTTGCACGATTCCCACTTTGCGAAACCACACAGAACACCTCCTTGGTTCAGTGTTTGCAGAAACATTTTTTACAGACAGACAGACAGGCAGACAGACAATTTATTAACATCTCACCTTATTTTCATCACTTTTATACAAAATAAAACAAACAAAAGTACATACGCCGTTCATTAATAGATTAGAGAGATAGTATAGTTAAATAACACAAACTTTTGTATTAACAATTAATATAAATAAACCCCCAACGCTGTCATGTATATAATATGGTGGCAAAGAACTGTCATCGACATGAGAAATTTTAAAGTTAAGATTTGGGTTAGGGTTAGTTTTTACAATGTGATATGATACACTTTCATATAATATTGGCTTAATTATATTGTTACATTGACAAAACGTCTAGAAATATACATGTATATATATTTTTGTCAAAACTTTGCTAAATTATGTCGATGGCAGTTCAATGCCATCATAATGTAAAAGTCTCTACGACGTTTTAAAATTGCAAGATTATACTCTGTGACACAGTACTCGTTTAAGAAGAGAAACTAAAAATGCTCAGCTATACAGAGATAAATCTGCTGCTTTTTGGGGGGTGTATTTGCATATTGTATGTAAAACAAATACTACTGGCTAAGATAATTTGTTTTTTTAAATTAATACAATTAGTGTCTGTTCAGAATAGAAAACAACTTTGTAACCTTGGAAAATATTTAAAATGTGCATTACATTTAAGATCGCAACATGTATAACTGTCCATCCTCCAAATACACATCCACTTGTTTATGTTTATGCTGATGATTGTTATGTTTTATAATATTGTATATATTAATAAGTAAATAAACTACTACTACTACTATTACGTCCATGGCTATAAGACTAAAATGGTCACACAATCAGTATAACAAATCGGACAACAGTATACCTATGTATTTTTTTATTTAACACTGAAAAGTTAAAACGATAGAGGTAAAAAAATAATTAATACCGCCTCCCCATAAAATTTTAAAAAATATAAAAAAATATTTTAAAAAAGGAAGAAGAAAAAACACATGGTATGTAAATCGATTACGTTTGTATAATGCCGATAAGTTGTAAAAACTTATAGCAGTAAAGAATTTGAATTAGAAAGAAAAAGAATTTTTTTTTAGTCCTAAATGTCAAGATTAATTAATGACAATATTAAAACCAATAAATTACGGGAATCTCGTTAGATTTTTTTGTTGTTATTTTATACTCAAGCTGGCGTTATTCGAGCACGTGTTAGCCGAACAGTGCAATACGCTAAAAACATATCTAAAACATCTAGGCACGTGTGCACACGTTCGCAACTTCATCGCAAACCAGGCCAAAATAAAACGATTTTAATAGTGTGTTTCTTCATAGGATTACAAGGAATACCACGGACAAAAACTCAACAGGACTGTTTTATAAGCGATGGTTGTCGGTTCAACCTGTAAAAAAATCCATTATCTAGAGCTAATTGAAAACAAGCAAGTGCTGCAAATAATTATTTTAAGCCCAAATAATTCGAAAAACGTGTTTGGCATTAGTATTCGTTAATAATATGCTGATTGCGCTTCTGAAAGGCGGATCTGAGGTTTAGGGGGCTCAAGCATACGCACTTCCCTGAAAATTTGTGTTTAGCACATGATGTGTTTAACACTGACAGAAACGTGAATGAAGGTTTACATTGCGTTTTAAAACCTGTGCTCAGCTTTGGTATCGATCCCCGTCGGTGGGCCCATTGGGCTATTTCTCGTTCCAGCCATAACACCACGACTGGTATATCAAAGGCCGTGGTATGTGCCATCCTGTCTGTGGGATGGCGCATATAAAAGATCCCTTGCTACTGATGGAAAAACTGTAGCGGGTTTCCTTTCTTAGATTATATGCCAAAATTACCAAATATTTGACATCCAATAGCGGATGGCTAATAAATCAATGCGCTCTAGTGGTGTCGTTAAACAAAACAAATTTTAACTTTTTATTAACAGCTCCCAAAGTTTAAAACAAGTATCGCAGTAACCATTTAAAACAGCCAATAGCAGTAATTAAACACTATATTGAGTGGTGACACTATAAAACAGGTAGCGGCGGGATGTAGCTCAGAAGAAGAGCGCTCGCTTGAGGTACGATGGGTGGCAGGATCGATCGCCCTCAAAGGACTTGGGTGTTTCTCCGTCCCAACAAGTACCTCGCGATTGGTGCACGAAGGGTCGTGGTATGTACTCTCCTGTGCATCGAAAAATTCGTATAAAATATATATATATTTTCTTATTGGCTTTATCGTTAAAAAGTTGTGTATGTGACAGCAGCGGTTTTCCTCTTTTAAAAACAAAACAAACAAACCTATGGACAATGTGTTGAAATAACCATCGAAATAGCCGTGTAGTGTCGTTAAACAGATATCCATTTTCATTCCTTCTATAATTCAGTATACTAAATTAAACGCTTGTTTAAAATAACCAGCCACACAATGTGCTGTTGTTGTGATTGTTGCTGCTGCTGATGATAGATATGGCGATGAAAAGAAAGGAGAGAAGAATGGAGAAGAGAAGGATAACTTGTGACTGTAATCAATAAATATATATACTACTCTTAAAAAAAAAAAAAAATTGTCAGTGATAGCATCGGTTTTTGATTACCAAAACCATTATTTCCTATTGGACTATATTCCAACAAAATGTGGTCCGACACCAACACTAACGGCTCCATACTTTGATGTGGTAGATCCTCTTTTGAAATAAAGATATGAATAAACTTTTAATAACACGCTAGCATAAAGAAAATACACAGTATAAATAATAACCAACTCAATAAATAAATAAATAAATAAAATACATTAAATACATTAAATAAATAAATAAAATAAATAAAATAAATAAAATAAATAAATAAATAAAATAAATAAAATAAAATAAAATAAAATAAATAAATAAATAAGCAGATAAACAAAATAACGATAGAATGAAGAAACCAACCAACCAACCAAATAAATCAATAAATAAACAAATAAAATATCATTGTTTGGCCACCGCGAGCATAAAGCCAACTTTATATTTTCTTCTCTATCTATCGAGATAGCATGGTGATGATATCTGTGATGATAACGCTGAAGATGGCGATACTTATGATGGCAACACTGACAACATGCACGTGGAAGGTGATGATGATGATGATGATGATGATGAAGACGATAATGAAGACGATAAACTGTAATATCCGTAACCGACAAGACGTTATAGTAATATACCGGACGCAGTGCAATTAATTTTAAGTGCGGTTATGAGCGGTCATTTTCAGCACCATCCAATTGCTTCTGATTATAAATTAATTAATATTCCTGTGTCGAGAGGGCGCCGTAAAATAAACGCATAATGTTCAAATAGTGCACACATTATCAAAAACTCGTATAACGACTACAGCACATCTCCTACGTCTACACTCAAAATTACTCTCACATAAAATAGAAAAATTTTCATAAATGTCCAATAAATCAGAAACAGAAGTGCCATTATTTTGCAAAAAGTGACTGGAAAATTGCACGAGCCTCGCGGACAAAATCTGAACTCGATATGCCATCAAATAACACGTGTATTGTTTTTCCAGGACGTTTCGAAGGTGTATTTTTGTTATCGCTTTCATAATAGTACTCGATCCAAAGTAACCAAATAGATAACCATTTTATCTCAACGCATTGTATTCACATTTCGTTCTGCCAGTTTACGGACAAAAACAATTATCTGCGATTTGCTTCCGATTTTGGTGGGGGGAAAAAGTCCTAAAGTTAATGATCGTTAAAAGAGGAGACGAAATGGCATTTCGAGTAAGCCGAAAGTCTGGTGCACGCACGTGGCCGTTTCGCAGTATATACCATAAAGATAAAGTTGCACGATTTACGCAGTTACGCGCGCAACATCAGACGAGTGCGGAGATGTGATAAGATGTATCTGATTTAATGTTGTTACTCTGACAATGTTGTTATACGAGTAGAAAACTACCCGACCATTTAGAGCTAAGGGCTTCTTGCACCTGCCCATAATTATAGATGTTTATGGAAGATTTGTTTTCTAACCGTAATTTTGCGATTGTTTTTTTGAGTCCGACGTATTGAATAAGAATAATTTGACCCCAAAATATTTTAGGTTTTAGAATATTTTTTCTTTAGTGGATTTATTATTATTTTTTAATATATACCATCTTAATCTGTATCAATCTGTATTACATCCATAGTTCTCGCGGAATGTAATTTTTGTGTTTGTTTTTTTCATGCTGATGACTACGAGTCATAATTACCAAATGTTTGACATCCAATAGCCGATGATTACTTATTCATTGTGATCTAGTGGTGTAGTTAAACAAAACAAACTTCTTTTTCATGCTGGGGTGTCGTTAATCATCTATTCTATCTATTCTATTCTATTCTATTCTATTCTATTCTATTCTATTTTATTCTATTCTATCCTATCTATCTATCTATCTATCTGGAGTTTTTTTTTTTTTCAACTAAAATGCATTTTTATTACAAACACCAGGATGACCAAGCCCCTGTGCTAATAGGGTGTATACTACCAAATCAAATCCCATAAACGACAATAGTAACATATATGGCTAAAATTCCTACCTGCAGCGTATCAATCGGCACAAACGGCACGGATATAAATACTATCACCCCTCACCCTTACAGTGAATAGGAAAAAAAATGGAGGTCAAGCTGCTCATTTCAAAGATAACGAGTAGCGTCTATGACTACCCTAGTTCCGCACACAATTTGAGTACTTTTGTTTATAGGTACCCCATACATGTTTCAAGCACAAGGCTACTTGACACAGTGGTACTAGATGAAATAAAATTGTATACATTTTTTGCCCAGATGAAACTATTTCTTTTTTTTTGACAACCAACACACTCACATTTATCACCAATCACAGGACTTGGAGTGTTAACTTCTCTATCAAAAGTTATTTGGTTTAGTACTACCTATAGAACCTTAAAGTCTAGACTCAAGGCTAATAAAAACATACATGTTTAAAGCAGTGCATCATGTCCTGGACGGAAGAGCCGATGGAAGTCGAAACCTGCGCCCATGACAGGCGTGTGCTACAACCGCTTGTTCTGAATGTGCACGTTGTAACCTATGACCTGACCTAAGCAGAGCATGATATATTTTCTAATGGCACTTTGTAGTTAGTCTCAAGACTCTTAACATCATATAATAACGCTTCGGAATTTTCCAACTTTATAAGCTCAGGCCCAGAAACGGAATGGGTCTGCCAAAAATGATAAATTTAAGCAAGAAGTTGTAAGTTAAGTAATGTGTAATTTAACAGTTTAAAAGCGACCAAACATACCTTACACTCCCGTATCATGTAACATAGTGAAAATGTATCTGTATGAAGTTTGTTTGTTTTGTTTAATGATACCACTAGAGCACATTGGTTTATTAATAATCGGCTATTGGATGTCAAACATTTGGTAATTCTGACATATAGTCTTAGAGAGGAAACCCGCAACATTATTCCATTAGTAACAAGGGATCTGTTATATGCAACATCCCACAGACAGGATATCACATACCACGATCTTTGATATACCAGTTGTGGTGCACTGGCTGGAACAAGAAATAGCCCAATGGGTCAACAGACGGGGATCGATCCTGTACCGACCGCGCATCGGACAAGCGCTTTACCACTGGGCTAGGTCCCGCCCCCTGTGCCTGTGTGAAGTAGTCATCATGTCTAGCTTCTCTAGCTCTATCCTGAGGCATGTTCAGGAGACTCGATAGACTGGTTTATATGTCTAACGTTAGATAAATGTGATATGATAGAAGGCGACGGTACCAGTCAAATTGTTCGCGAGCGCTCTATCTCCTGAACACTGTTTATATTATACAGGTGTATTGGGTTAGAGTTAGGGCTAGAGCACACTAGCTACCAGTTGCCTAAGAGTCTGGTTTTTCTTCATCAGGTGGATGCTCAACACAGGTTTGACTGAAGCAATGTTATGCAGACTATTAAATATTTAATTAAAATGTTTAGATTCAGCTATACAACTATGTTTTACAATACAGCATTAGACCTGTAAAAGTTTAAAGGCAAAACTATTATTAAATTACATATTATTTACCACTGTTTTAAAATTTTTATAAACTTTGAAAAATAGTTAGTAATTTAAAAAACAAACAAACAAACAGAAAAGAAAAAACAAAAACCATGACACCGCGAAAATTAAAAACCGCGAACTGCCTGCGATTTTGATATCGCGAAAATTTACTGCCGCGAATAATACCCGTTTTACAGTAATGTGTTTCAGGACCCCGTTCCACGAAGCGATCTTAGCCCTAAGATCACCGTAACTGTACAGCTAACATATGCACTTAAGGTGATCTTAGCGCTAAGATCGTTTTGTGGAACGGGGCCCTGGTCTTTATAAAGTAAGGAAAAGTTTGTTTTGTTGTAAGACACCGGTGGATCCATTCAAATCTTTGGGTTTTTCTCATTCCAACCAGTGCACCACAACTGGACAAAGGTCGTGGTATGTGCTTTCATGTCTGTGGGAAAGTGCATATAAAATATCCCTTGCTGCATCAGGAAAAATGTAGCGGGTTTTCTCTGATGACTACGTGTCAAAATTACCAAATGTTTGACATCCAATAGCCGATGATTAATTAATCAATGTGCTCCAGTGGTATCGTTAAACAAAACAAACAAACAAACCACTAGAGCACACTGATTAATAAATCATCGCCTACTGAATGTCAAACAATAGATAATTCTAATTAGATTATACATATAAGTCTTCGGAGAAAACCGTCTTCATTTTTCTATTAGCAGCAATTTCATTTTATTTTAACTTATTTTCGTGCTTATATCCAATTAAGGTTCAAGCACGCTGTCCTGGGCACACACCTCCGCTATCTGTGCTGTCTGTCCAGGGCAGTGAGTTAATGGTTAGATTGTTAGTTAGTAGCGAGAGAGAAGATAGTGTAGTGGTCTTACACCTACCCACTGAGTCGTTAAAACTTGCTCTTGGTGGGAGCCGGTACCGGGCTACGAACCCTGTACCTACCAGCCTGATGTTCGATGGCTTAACCACGACGCAACCGAGGCCGGTCAGCAATTTCAAAAGGATTTTTCACAAATATTTTCTCACAAAAAGAACAATGCATACAACGGCTTTTGATATACCATTTGTGAGGTACTGATTAGTTCGGGAACGCTCAATGAGCCCGCCAAGAGGTTTGATCGTAGGACTCAAGCATCTCAAATGGGCGCTCTACCGACTGAGCTAGATCCCAACTCCTCTGTATGTTTAGAAGACCCGAAAACATGCTATGTTATTTCAAACAGAAAGCGTACGTACCTCAGGAGCCTTTCATTTCATTTCAATTTATTTTCGTGCTTATATCCAATTAAAGTTCAAGCATGCTGTTCTGGGCACACACACACACAACTCAGCTATCTGGGCTGTTTGTCCAGGACAGTGGGTTAGTTATTAATGGTTAGTTGTTAGTGAGAGAGAATAGGGTCTTGCACCTACCCACCGAGTCGTTAAAACTCGCTCTGGGTGGGAGCAGGTACCGGTATGCGAACCCTGTAACTACCAGCCTTATGTCCGATGGCTTACCCATTGCACCACCGAGGCCGGTTTATCCGGTGTCTGGGAAAATGCAGGGCAGCACAATCAATCAATCAACCAATCACTCAACTGGTTTAACGTGCTTACTTCCATTTAAGGTTCAAACACGCTTGTTGTGGGTACAAAATGACATAGTCAGAGTTTGTATGTAAAATGAAGCGGGGTGGGTGGGTGGGGGAGGTGGCTATTTATGGTGGACTACCCTGAGACAGTAGATGAGGAAGGTGTGGCGATGTGCTGAAATATAGATATTGAGAAGACTGATACGTCTGAACAAGAGAGTATCAGACTAGGCTGTAGTCCAGTCGTCTTGGTTGGTATAGTGGTGGGGACAGACCAAGCTCCAGATGGTTACGAGATGGTACACGTGTGAAAACTAACTAAAGTCTAGAAAATAGTAGTAGGGGCCGATCCCGCTCCCTGTTCTTCTTGGAGTGGGGCGGTCAATCTCCCAGTGCTGCAAGGGTAGACTGGGGCAGGTAGAGACTAAACATAAATAACCGTGACATTCTTATCTGCAGAATGGCCGTCATACGAGTCACTGAACTAAAATCAGCCGGAAAAATTACGTGGATGCAAGGAATTTTGTTTAAAAAAAAAAAAAAAATCCACCCTGGTAATGTAGGCCGTCAAAATGAGAAACGTCGTCCTAGAATTCAATGACCACATACCTTCCGGTAGAAAACTCCATTTCGTTGACAAAAACAACAAAATGAACGACTCCCAAGTCGAGCACGCAAAAACACGTGCGAAAACAAATATGAACTTACGTAAAAAAACAACAAAAAAAAACAACCGCAACCCCCCCCCCAAAACCCCCGCAAAATAACAGCAACAACAACAAAAACGCAGAAACTCCCCCCCAACAAACAAACAAAAAAAAACACCCCCCCCCCCCCTCCCACCACCACCACCAAAACAAACCACTGAACGTATTCGATTGTTATTCTATTATGTTCCAGCGTACACAAAATGAAGATAGATAACTCATGAGAATGTTGACAGCTGTGTGGCATCTCGACTACAGTCGATAATGGGAGGGAAAGAGTTAATAAAAATTGTATCGTGAAGAGGAATAGACACTTTGACGTAATAAATATGAAAATTACGGAAACAATCAAACGTATCTGAAAAACTTAGGCGTATTTTGTTAACACAAGAATATTTACAGCCAGTTTCGTCTTACATTGTACAAAACGTATTAACAATTATTCGTTTATAATTTCAGTGAAATAGTAATTATAATTTACTTGAGGATCAAGAATGTTCAAATAAAAACAAATCAAAGTTTAATGAAAAAGTATTATAAAATCGTGTAATATAACTTGACATTTATAATTACTGTCAAGACCAGAGAGTACCAACTTTAGCACATTGTTTTCACGTTCATTCACGAATGGACTTTACAACCATTTTTGTGGCAATAACGTTTGGACATTGTTTTATAGCAAAAATATTATTTTTAAATTATTAAACTTCAGTCCCTTAGTTCTTTTGCTAATATTTTAAGCTGACTATAATAATTTAATATGTAGTAATAATCTTTATTTCATCAATAAATAGTTATCTTTTATCTGTAGTAATTACAGAATAATGCGAAGTATTACATAGATACTAGGTGCTTAATAAAATGTATATATAACGATGTTTATAAATTATTATTATTATTATTATTATTAGTAGTAGTAGTAGTAGTAGTAGTAGTAGTAGTAGTAGTAGTAGTAGTAGTAGTAGTAGTAGTAGTAGTAGTAGTAGTAGTAGTATTTAAACATCACACTCTTTTAACCTCTTTACTGATGTTACAAAATTGATTCAAAGTTCCCTTCATAAATGCAGTAGTATGTAGTCATGTGTGTATATTATTTAAAATTTACGTGTTTGTTTATTATTTATTTATTTATTTATATGTTTGTTTATTTATTTGTTTTTATGTTTATCTATCGATCTATATGTTTATCTGTTTGTCTATCATATTTTAAATTGACAGCACATAATTTCATCATACGTTGTTTAGTGGGACGTTTTGTTTTTTGTTATTTTTTGTGTTATTGTGGGGGTTTTCTTTGTTTGTTTGTTTGTTTTTGTGTTGTTGTTGTTGTTGTTTTTGTTTGGGTTTTTGGGGGGTTTTTTTTGGTTGTGTGTGTGTGTGTGTGGGGGGGGGGGGTATGCAGTGTTAATATTGATATACAAAAGTTATTATTAATTTTAATCTTACGAAAACGTCTTTTTCGCCACAAAAATATCTCAAGGCTACATTGAAAATATTTTTAAAACTCGTTCATCTAAAGCTTTGCAAAATATGTTTACCTATCCAAAACTAATATTACTTGCATATACTATAAATTAATGGAAATTAAAAAAGAAATAAAATAAAATATACATTTTAGTTACAATGCATAACTATAGCCAGCCAGACAGACAGACAGACAGACAGACTGACTGACTGACAAATTCTTTATTTATATCTCATCTTGTATACAGATGAAAATAATGTACAACAATCTTAATAACACAACATTATGTAAAAGTACGCGATCCACTCTTGTGGTATTTCTAAAACAATTGTAACCTATAAAATAATAATCGCTCTAGTTATATCTAATTTAGTGAAATCTTTAAACACACAAAGCCAACGCCACGGTAGCCTAAAAACACATATCTGGCGCAACACTGTCTGCAAAAGGCGTCAAATGAAGTGGAATCTATGAACGTTCTTTTCAAGAGCCAGTCTATCCCATCAAGGACACGTGTTATTGTCCACGTCTGCCCCTGTGTCCATGGCCAAAAGGCGTGAATGTCTCACATTTTACACACAGATTACAGTAAACTGTGAAGTGCACACCGCATTTCACTCTAATTTCTAAACCTACAAAATCACTCATCTGGATCATGCTAAGTACCCTCAAGTATAACCCTCCTTGGCACTCCGAAACCCTGATTCGGTGGTGGGAAATCACGGAAAGCTAAAACCCTGTCTGCGCTCAATGAGGGGTCTCTTCCATTATTGAACACTTGTAAGGCTCACAGTCGTAACGACAAAACCGTTAGAATGAATGAATGAATTAATGTTTAACGACACCCCAGCACGAAAAATACACCGGCTATTGGGTGTCAAACTATGGTAAATGCAAACAGTAAATGATGATCAACATCAGTATAAAAACTTCAACAGTTAAATTAAAACACAGTGTAAAGAACTGTGCAAAAATACAAATATCACACATGGATCAAATTAAAATTTACAAAACCGTTAGATCCAACTCAGTACAAAAAAAAAGAATCAAGGAAAGTATTTGTAGGGTTGTGTTTAAACTTCAAAATCAGTGAAAACATGCAGCATCTGGGCGCGTGTGCAGGAATTTTAGCAGGGGGTCTAGACTGGCGATCGAAGTTTAGGGCGGGAAGGGGGGAGGGAGGGGGGGGGGTCGAGTCACGTTCCCTCGGTAAATATATTAAGAAAACAATTGCTTGAGCAAGGAGGGATTTCGACTTGAATGCTAATGTCTGCCAGGTATCAAAATGCACGTTCACAGTTCAGACATATGAGGTTATGACCATTTACATCTGACACAATATAAAACTATCAGCACAGATAGAAATGAGCCATAACTTCAAATTAAATGGATACGTTTTTATTAATAATGTAACCCCTGGTTACATTAAAGCTGCAGCCTCAGATCCCTTGGTGCTAATGGAAAATTCTGCAGGGTTTCCTCTACGTTTTCGTGTTCAAAACTGACCAAATGTTTGACATCAAATAGCCGATGGTCGATAAATCAATGCGTTCTAATGGTGTCGTGAAACTTCAACGTTCCCTATTGTAACATTATAACATTGTATACTACAGCAAAATACAAATACAACAGATGTTTTAATAACCTCATTTATTAGTGCTGTGGTCGGTTTGTATAACTTAATAATAGAAAACTGTGTAAAATGGAGAATTATATTAGTATGACCTATTTTGGCGAGTATAGCCAACTAATGTAAAACGGTATGTGACTATAATAAAATTAATATGGATTTAAAAAAAAGAATAATAAGTAATAGACAAATAAATAGAAGTATATTGGTTGTTGTAGAGTTTTTACCATTAAACATGTTAGATACAACTTATTATTATTATTACTTGTGCTAAATCCAGCTGGGTTGCGGGTTATCCTGATGCATGAAACTAAAAATGCATATCTCAGGTCTGTAATTCAGGAACCAGAATCTGAAATGGTGGACACATTTGTTTTTTGTTTTGTTTTTGTTTTTAAATGTGTATGTTAAACATATTTATTGCTTGCACATGGAAATGTACTTGTTTTTCTATGTTAAAAATAACATAACTTTTGTCTCTTTACAAAAGGTGACCACGTTATCTAATTTGGGACAGCCATAGGCGTATGAGCTCTCATTTTTGTGTACTGTGTGTGTGTGTGGGGGGGGGGGGGGGGGGGGGGGGGGGTGGTGGAATGGGATGCGGGAGGCCGAATTTTTGCCGAATTAAACGAAAATCTTCGAATCTGGATATTCATATTTGCATTACTACCAAACAGCTATATGGGGTTCCAGAAAGAATCGCCATATTTACGTCTAGTGTATGTACATGAATAATAATAATAATATGTTTAAACTCAGGTATATGCATCTGTTACTCGTCTGTATTGTTCTGAATTAAAAACTTATTCAGAATATGTTCTTGAATCTGAGAACATAAAATATTTAAATAATAATGTATAATAATGAATTTGTTCTAGTGATTGATGAATAAAGGTGAGCACACTTTACATTCAATATAAGGAATAATTTAATACAGAATATTGACGATGGTGTTATGTTAATATCTTTTGTTATTTGCGTTTCTTAGGTGGGTCATTGTTATTGTTCAGCATTTTTCCCCGGGTGGTGTTTTGTATCATTGACAAATCTTGTGTAACAGATATCTCTATTTAATAACTTTGATTAAAAACGTATTACGTATACATTAAGAATACAGAAACACGCTCAACGATGGAAACAAGCTGTTGTCCACTTAGAATAGCATATAACAGAGATTGAATTGTTTTTCACCAACAAAAACCTTTGAACATGATGTATAGACAGTTTGAGATAAAAAAAACCCAAAAAAAAAACCCACTGGAATTGGAAGAAAAAAAAAAAAGTCTGTATTTGTTAATTGTTTTTCACCAACAGAAACCTTTGAACATGATACATAGATAGTTTGAGAGAGACCCCCCCCCCAACCCCCCCCCACCCCCCCCCCCCCCCCCACACCGTAATTGGAAGGGTATCCTCCCATTTGTTACAGGTCACATTTCTTACACACCATACAACAACATAGGTCATGGTTGAGTCAACTGCTGATCCTGTACCTTCTACCTGGTAGACAATAATGGTCTCACCTTCTATTAACAATTAAGACACTAGAACAGAACATATATATTCACATTTATTTATTACAAATTATCTATTTACTGTGTGATGATAGAGAATCTATGCGTGTAGCTGATGTACTGTAAACTGGAATAATATTCCTCACGACTTCAATTGTTAACAATTAAGTAAAACCGTTTATTAAGTAAAACAATATGCTTGGAATTTTTTTAGTTTAAACACGCGTTATTTTCCCGATTTACAGTATGCATATCAATTTACAAATGCATACAAGTATTATACACCTATGTGATGGTTTGATGGAATAAAGTTAAGTTGAATTGAACAGTTGAATTGGACTAGACTGTTCCACTAAGGTTAAAGGGGTTTGCTTAATTAGTCCCTAACCGACTGTGTAAGTACTGGGAATATGCAGTTGTGTAACAAATGGGATGTGTAACCATTGAATTTCTGACTACACATTTATGATTATTGATAAGATTACATAAATAATAATACATTTAAAACAACATTTATAACAATTTTGCAAATATTACGATTTGAAAAAAGCAAGTAGGTTTAAAAAAAAAAAAAAAAACCCATTAAAAAAAAATCTTTACTTAACTAGCTTTTTTAAAAGTTAGTAATAAAACTGTTCACATTCTTGTCAATTCCATTTTTTTAAAAATTAACACAAACATCTGATAGGTGTGCTATATTAATTTGAAATACTAAGATCTCAATATTCTAAAATATATAACCAATCCGTGTAAAGTACTATGTGTGTTAATAATTACTACATGAAGACATTGAAATGCTTCATAAGAAGATGAATACCATTATTTATTCAATTGTAAAAATGATAATATTGAAAACATTAAAAGAAAATATATATAACAATATTATATAATTAATCCTAGCGTTTTTAAAATGAAAGGTATGCTATCATTATGTAATGCACCATTATTAAAAAAACCTAGCTATATTTATTAAAAGATTACCTTGTCTTGTGAACTGACGTTTCTCCGCACATCTAAGCTATTTTGTTTGCACATCTGGTGTTCTATTTTAAGTATAGATACTTCTATGTTGACGCCTGTTCTTGTCATGCATGTTAATTATGTATTTGAAAATGTCCTCTTGTTACACATTGTAATGTGCCTGAGTGTTGTTTAATAAATATTGAAAAAATCTTGATGAAGACGATTGAAATGCTTCATAAGAAGAAATGTATCATAATATGTGTTCCTGAAACAAATTATGGCGTTAAAGTAAATAAAGCGATCTATATACAATGCAGCAAAGCCATTTTATTAGCTGTCTATCCAGTTAATATATGTGCTAATTCCCTTGATTTGTTTAGTGATCAAAACCACTTTGACCGAATAACATTTATTTGGAAATACGATTATATACTTCCGTTACAGTATATACAGTGTATGCGACAGCTGTCATATTAAGAACGCCTTTTGTAACTGATGATTTCATACATACATCGTTATTTTTAGAAGAAGAAATAATCTTTTCCAACAGGTATCTCATATTTAACATTCATATTTACACCTGCTCTCATTCAGAAGTATATATTCCTAAAGTTTCACTAAAATTACTAAACCTTCAAATCGTGTTTCCTTACGGAGATCTACGTGATATATGCATTCACCGCCGAGCGAATAATTCATGAATATTCATGATTTGTAATCGCCAAACCATGGACATGACTATCAAACGGCGACCGCCGATTGGCTGAAAAGCGCCATCAGTCTCCGAAGCATAACAATGGGCCCAAAAGTGTTTTGACAGGCTAAGAGCGCCATCGCTGATCCCGATACAATTACACTTGACTGAAAGGGGCTGGGCGATACTTAATTTCATTAAAAGGTAATAAAATTATCCCTGCACGACTCGGACCCGTTTCAGCGAGTTAAGTGTTTTCGAATGTTACCTTGCTGTTAAAAGAGGCGAGGCTATCGAACAGAGCGTCAGTCGGGTGGTTTGTGCAGTCATCAGCGAAAAACCGTGGACACGACGAGGAGAAGCAGAAGCAGGAGCAGCTGTCCCGCAGTTTGTGAACCAATTTACTGACATTTCCAAGAGACTTTTTTATTTCACTCATACCTGGATTATTTAACTTCAGATATCCGAGAGAAGCCTTGAAGACATCACTATTGCGGTTCGTTTCGTGGCCATTTGTTTAAAAAAACAACAACAACAGCGTAGAGACATCATCATGTCTGTGGACTCGAGGTTACCTCTTCCGCGGAGTCTGGCGGATCTAATTCCGTCCACGATGTCGGCTGCGATGATGCCACACTTCCCGTACTACTACAGCCAAGCGCAGCTGGAGCACCTGAAGTCGTGTCACAACTCCATGTTGGCGGGCACGGCGCCATCGTTGTTCACCATCGACAGCATCCTCGCCCCGAGACCCATCATGGCTCACCGGCACAACCCTTACTTCCCCTACCACGGCCTGTCTCCAGCCTGCTCCCCGCATGATATTTTTGGTGAGTATTTAAAACAGCTAGAGTATTTTCCATCAATAATGTAATACTGAAATTATTTCAAATTATTTCTATATTTCATGTTTTGGAATGGTAGAATATTATATATATATATATATATATATATATATATATATATGTATATACACTAATAATAATAGCCATAGGCATGATGATGATGATGATGATGATAATAAAACAATAATATATTTAATAAAATAATGAAATAATTAATAAAATTATTCTACTACTACCACAGCTGTTGTTGCTGCTACTGCTACTACTACTATTAATAAAATAAACAGATAAATAACTTAAACCGTTTATTATTTTGAATATACATATTTAAGTTAAAATAATTTCAGTTAAAGAAAATATGAACTTTTGTAAATAAAATACAATTATCTGATAATAGTAATTAATATTCAAATAATTAAAGATAAATTCGATTATTATACTCTTACAATATAAAACTCTATAAGTATGTTACATTGAAATTGCATTAAATTAACTAGCTAGCTAACTAACTAAATTTGTTAATGAATAAAATAAATAAAAACGTCTATTTAAAATAAAACTGAAACAGTATAATTTATTCAATTTGCAAATAAAATATTAATTAAACATTTAATATAAAACTTAATAAAATTGTTTTATGGCGTTATTTTATGCACCCGTTTACTTACATAATGGAAACTTCGAAATTATAGTATTAATAATATGTGTTTAATCTAACAGAATCCAAATATTTATCCCCTATTTTATTCATTTGTATGCTTTTTTTGTGTGAATTCTGATTTCATTTCATTTTTATTTACAATTAATTATTTATTGAAATAATTATATAAATTAGATTATAATGTTATTATAATTTTTGTTGTAAATAATAGTATATGTCATGCAATATCCTGTTCATGTGGCTATTTTAAAACTACAGCATAGAAAATTCGGAATAACAAACATTTGTTTCAAAAGAGCCAAATGATCTGTTAGAAACGGTATATTACAGGCATTAAAAACATAATTTTAATTCAACAGCTTTTCTGCATAACCAAAAAGTAGAAATAATGATAAAAAAAACTAAATGTCTATAAAAAATATTTAACATTCAAAATCTTTTACCCAAAATTTGTTCATCAGGGCTTTAGTTAGAAGAATATTGATCTAATGTATTATTTTCTCGTTAAACATTAAATAATAATTATTACTTTTGATGTTATAAGCAAAAAAAATAACTATCGAAAATGCTCAGAATATGTTAGAATGTTACACTATTAAAATTCCTATACGGTTCGAGATGATAACTAAATATAGTTTGTAGTTTACTAAAAATCGTGTGTGCTATTTTTTTTCGAAGTTATGATATGTGTATTTCGAATTTATTTCATAAGAAATATCAATTTAAACGATCTGCATTTCATTAACTAGAATCAAAACAAAATACTTTTTTCTTTACCAAAACTTATTCGGATACCAGTAGTTGAAAATTTACACAACGCTGGATAAAATTGTTATTAACTACTAAACTACTATCCGGACTATTAATTAACTTATGAGGGAAACATTTAAGTTACTTGAAGGTGTTGACGGGTAATGTGGCTCGTTTGATTAGAGTGATCCCCCGTAAGTGACGTGGATTTCTTACTACATTAGATAAAATAATAGAATTGGAAAGCCGTGGTGGACAAGTCAGTTTTCTGCAACTTGTAAGGTTTCCAAACCTAATGACTTGCGCTGATTTCGCGTGTCTGGGTTTCATATCGATGCTTTCAAACACATGAAAAAAGAGTATTTTTCCGTCTTGTTTTTGGTTACTTTTTTATTGAAATTTATGAACCATGGAACGAAACGAAAATCACAGTTAAATGTTGTTATTTTTTAAAATTCATTAAATGTTTCATTGTATTGTGCTTCGAACTGTTGACGTATACCACTACTACAGCTGCTGTTGCTAATACTACTACTACTACTACTACCACTTATACTGCTGCTACTACTACTACTACTACTACTACTACTTGTTCTACTACTACTACTACTGCTACTACTACTGCTACTACTACTACTACTACTATCACTATCACTACCACTACCACAACTACTACTGCTACTCCTACTACTACTCCTCCTCCTCCTCCTCCTCCTACTACTACCACCACTACCACTATCACTACTACTACTACTACTACTACTACTACTACTACTACTACTACTACTACTACTACTACTACCACCACCACCACCCCAACTATTACTATTTCTACCACCACAACTACTACTACTTCTACTACTACTGCTACTACTATAACCACCACTACTACTACTACTACTACTACTATTACTAGTGCTAGTGCTACTACTTCTACTACTACTACTACCACCACCACTACTACTATTTCTACCACCACCACTACTGCTATTACTGCTGCTGCTGTTGATGGGTGCATTTCATTGATGCATACCATGACAACGGTCACAACTTCATTTGTGCAGAGTATGACTATGTGAAAGGTTTAGTCGTTCAGTTACTGCTAGCATCATCATCGTCGTCATGATCATGAAAATCACCATCCTAATCTTCATCACCATCATCACAACTAGCAAATATTATTATTGTCGTATATTTATTTATTTATTATTTTTTAAATTATCTATTTATTTATTTATTTATTATTTTTATAATTATTTATTTATTTATTTTATTTATTTAATAAAAAGATAAGTTTTCGAATAAACAGTATACCAAATATTATTACTGTTGTATATTTATTTATTTATTTATTTATTTATATATTTATATATTTATTTATATATTTATTTATTTATTTATTTAAAGACACTGACTCTAAATGTTAGTGTAATATATTTTCAACTATAACAAGACTATTTAAGTGTTAAATTACACATTACTTATAATCTCGCATAAATTATAAATTTTAGCTAATGCAATGTATATATTCAAATCGTTATTCGAAATGCATTTTATGGCAAACGGAAAAGGCACGTACTTTAAAAATTAAATTGTGGTGAGTGTCTGTATTTTAAAAATTATTTGTATTTTATTCCCATGTGTTTATAATTGCTTTAGATATATATTTATTTCGTATATCGTATTTTAGTATATATATATATATATATATATATATATATATATATATATATATATATATATATATATATATATATATATATATTCACCTGTTACCCTAAGTATGACTTATTAACATATGGAATTTTGATCGGTTTACCTATTTACTGTAACATATTGATGTCGACTCTTTGAAGTACGGGGTAAACGGGGTAATCGTGTTACACTGGTGTTCTAGCAGACTTCGTCGGAGAGGCGGGTGTATTTCCTGTAAATGCTAATGAGTAAATAATATAAATATATACGTTAAGTAGATTACTGTGCCTAAGACTAAATTTCCCATAGCAGGATTACTGGTTGATCGTTTGATAAAATAGTGTATAAGACCACATGTTGTATCAGTATCAAATTAAACTATTTAAAATGTAATCTATACATTACAAACATTTGAATATTGTTTTAATTTACAAATTATAAACAATATTTAATTACTAACTCACAAAGAGTTTAATATTCTTTAAAAAAAAGACAATTATTATCTATATTGTATATACTCGGTAACATTCAATGTTAATACTAATTTTGGAAAATAATCTTATCATTATTAATGAATTATAGTCCGTCCCACCTTTTTACAATTTTGTTTTCTTCTTTTTTTTGTAAATAATTTTAGTTTGGTTTGACGTCAGAAAAAAAGTAAAAGTGTTTTGAAAATAGTAAAACAAACTATTTTGTGTGCAGTTAGGAAAACAATCGACTCAGAAATAAGTAACTTGTAGTAAATTCCGTAGTATGAAAAAGGTGTTTCCCGTGGGAAGGACTATAGATTCTTATTTAATTATAAATATAATTGTGCAGTGAATATTAATAATATACAGCTTTTCATACCACAGTCAACAACTTTATTGTATTTAAAATACGTTTATTCGCGATTTCACGTAGAGGAACTTTATTAATTTACTCCCGATTTTTCATGTTTTATTTCCATTTTTAAAGTGTTCTTCGTTAAGTAATATTACACTGTTCATCCACTCGGCAATTCTGTTAAAGTCAACAAAAACGTTTTATTTAATGTTAAACAACAACTTAACTTCTTTTGTAATTTACTTATTAATATGTGTACATGTATAATGTTATTTGAAAATGTATTTTATACAAAGAAAAATTGGCATGATATATTAATATTAAAATGAAAAGATTTTTTTCACTTTGGATACAAAGACAATTTTTTTAATGTTAAGAATAATTATTTGTTAATCGTTTACAGCAAATTATTAAAGAAATCAAATACGTAAAATTGTATTAAGCATTAAAATACATATTATGTGTTTCAGGTTTGTGAAATATAACAGTAAGCTACTTTTATATGCATATAGTTGAAAGAGTTATATTTATAGTTCGCCCCAGTTGTATAAAAACATTAATTATTAAAAATGTACAACAAAAGTAAAAAACATCAATAATATGATTACGTGAATGAAATTGCATTTTTAGTTGTCATTCTCTCTAAATGAGATTTAAAAAAAAACACCCACAAAAAATAACAACCCCAAAACCCAAAACAAACAAACAAAACAAAACAAACAACCCCCAAAACACAACACACAACACACAAACAAAAACAAACAAACAAAAAACAAAAACAAAAACAAAAACAAAAACAAACAGACAACAGCAACATATTTTAATAAAAGTATATACATATACATGTAATAATACATAATAATAAAATTAACGAAATAAATATGTTAAATTCTTACTTTACACATATTGTTTTCGGGTTACCCGTTACCGTAAAGGAATTCAGTATTTAGTAAACGAGTTTACATGTTGAAAGAAAACTTCGAGTTATGGTACTTGGTACTTGGTATCTCGTTTAACGTGCTCATATACCACATGGGTCGCGAACACTGCTATCACGAGTCAGGTCTCTGATATGATCATGGTCCTGACTCGGGACAGGAAACTACACGTTATAATCGTTTTAACTTGTTCGCAGACTGTAGTATACTATAAAATAGTCCTCATGACTCGGTGTTCTACGAGTGATATAAATGTAAAAACCAGGGTGTGTTTCATTCTTTCTGTTAAAAAGTACACAGTGGCGGATCCAGAAAATCCATTGGGGGGGGGGGGGGATGACATGATGGCATGAGGCGGTATGCCATGGAAACTTTGGGGGAGGTTTGAAAAGGGATCGTAAAAAAAATGAAAATTAATATGTAATAAAATTATGACATGATGGCATGAGGCGGAATGCCATGGGAACTTTGGGGGAGGTTTGAAAAGGGATCGTAAAAAAAATGAAAATTAATATGTAATAAAATTATAGCTGTCGCAAAATTTAGTGGTTGGCGGGCCCGTGCCCCTCCTTCCACTGGATCCGCCTCTGGTAGAAATAAAATATTTTTTCTTGCTACTTATCAATATGACAATGCTAGCGTACATGAATCTTAATTCGATTTCAAGTCATATTCAAGTCAGTTTGAGACATACTTCAATGACAGGGCTATCGTAAATGAATCTCAGTTCGATTTCAAGTCGTATACAAGTCAGTTTGAGACATACTTCAATGACAAGGCTAGCGTATATGAATCTCAATTCGATTTCAAATCGTATACAAGTCGGTTTGAGACAGAGCGTGGTGTTGAACCCACGACCTTAGTCAGACGTTTTACCACTAAGCCACAGCGAGCTCTCTTTGTACACGGTGTCTGATTTCACATAGAGCTTAGTCTGGTTGGTATTAAAGTCTAGTTGAAGATGTTATCAGTTAATTTCCCCATATACAGTTCCTGCAAACAAATACATGTATTACAATCATGGGCGTAACGTAACATTTTTGAAATGGTGTTCATTGATAAATTATGTAGCCAATATATTTTTTTTTCAAAGCAAAAAAAAAAAAAAAAAAAAAAAAAGATTTAAAATAAAATAAATAATTAAAATAAAATAAATAATTAAAAACAACAACAACACCCTCCCCGAAAAAAAGACAGAAACAAACAAACAAAAAACCCCACAAAAACATAGACCATAAAAAAAGAAAAAAAAGAAGAAAAACACACAAAACCCCCCAGCAGCAAACACCACCTCTTGAAAAATATATGTCTGAAAAGTATTTCGGCCGCACCTCCGGAACCCACGCCATCAGGTAAAGGCGCATGTAAAACACAAATTTACACAATAATTACCTCAGATTATGAGTAATAAAAACTATTTTTATACCTAACTAAAATTTATAATATTACTAACTCAACCAGTCAATTTTAATTTTTCAAATCTGAAAAAAAAAACCCACTTAAAATTGCTCTCATCATTAACAAAAAACTCAGTCATTTAGAATAGACAATTCATTTGCTGGATTTCCTAATCTAGTTACAAGTATTTTTCATTTTAGTACTCAGAAAGCTTGGCGCTCTTCCGCGGTTTTGTGCCATAACGAATTTAACATTTCATTTCTTTTTATTTAAACTTATTTTCATGCTTATAAATCCAATTAAGGTTTAAGCATGCTGTCCTGGACACACACCTCAGCTATTTGAATAATTGATTAATTAATCATCGGCCATCAAAAGTATGAGCTCTTAGTCATCATAGGACACCCGCTACATTTTACTTAATGCAGCAAGGGATCTTTTATATGCACTTTCCCACAGACGGAAAGAAAGAAAGAAAGAAAGAAATGTTTTATTTAACGACGCACTCAACACATTTTATTTACGGTTATATGGCATCAGAGATATGGTTAAGGACCACACAGATTTTGAGAGGAAACCCGCTGTCGCCACTACATGGGCTACTCTTTCCAATTAGCAGCAAGGGATCTTTTATTTGCGCTTCCCACAGGCAGGATAGCACAAACCATGGCCTTTGTTGAACCAGTTATGGATCACTGGTCGGTGCAAGTGGTTTACACCTACCCATTGAGCCTTGCGGAGCACTCACTTAGGTTTTGGGGTCGGTATCTGGACTAAAAATCCCATGCCTCGACTGGGATCCGAACCCAGTACCTACCAGCCTGTAGACCGATGGCCTAACCACGACGCCACCGATGCCGGTCCCCACAGACGGCCTCATATGATTACAAATTAGTATGGGTGTTCATGCCAATATTTGAGCACAATAAAAAATCAAACCATACCATTTGTTCGGAAAGGTAAATTCACAAACTATATAGCCTTCGGCGTTGAAGGCAGGTGTGGGAGATGGGGGATGGGGGATGGGGTCGCATTCATGACACAGATTGAATTTGCTGCTGTTTGTCCATTTTAAAAATATATAGACAATGTTTTTGAAATGTGTTAATGCCTTCAGACGTATATATCTCGCATACTGATGTTGCGAGATTGATCGTATCACAAGAAGGACCTACAGATGTCACAGAATTATGCGTGAACGCTCGATGGCGCGTGTGTTATACGATACGAGCAACACCTTTGTTTTGAACCATAAATAATGGTATCCAAGATCCCTTTTCAATACTTCAAACAGATATGCCCTTTCTAGCTGAGTGTTTCATTTTAAATGGGGCGGGACGTAACTCAGTGGTACAGCGCTCGCCTGATGCGCGATCGATCTAGGATGAATTCCCGTCGGTGGGCCCATTGTGCTATTTCTCGTTCCAGCCAGTGCTCCACAACTGGTGTAACAAAGGCCGTGGTATGCACTATCCTGTCTGCGGGATACTGCATATAAAAGATCCATTGCTGCTAATCGAAAAGAGTAGCCCATGAATTGGCGACAGCGGGTTTCCTTTCTCATTATCTGTGTGTGGTCCTTAACCATATGTCCGACGCCTTATAACCGTAAATAAAATGTGCTGAGTGCGTCGTTAAATAAAACATTTCCTTCCTTCCTTCATTTAAAAAATATTCTTTGATGCTTAAAACAAATTAGAGGGACTGTCCTTAGTTTGCAGACATTGCAATTTTTAATTCAGTATTTTATTAACGTCTCACCTTTAAAAATATATATAATACATGTAATACATAATATTTTAAAAGCCACTCAACATAGAGTTATGAGAGAAAAGATACAACCAAGATATCATTAAAAATAGCTAGTAAGCAATAAAATAATAAAATTACTAATTTTTAAATAAATAAGCTCTTCTCTTTCCTAAAATCTTGGCACAGATTGTTTCCGACCAAGAAAGCCTGGTGACAAATAAAATTACATATTAAATACATTTTCTTGTTAAAAATATCAATGTCTGTATATCCAATGTTTTTGCGATCGTTTATAGCAGTCATTTTTCATTTTACTTCGTAATATATATTTTATCGTCTATACGAAATTATTGGAAGGTAAAATGCGGTTATTTATACACACATTGATATTCCAAAAAAAAAGAAAAAAGTTTTAATATGTAATTTAATTTTAGTCATCAAAAAGGATGTTACTCGTAAACATGTTACAATGGCTGCAAACTTAGGACAGACCTTTTGGGGTTGAAGCACAATGTCCGGGGCACAAACTTCGTTCGTTTATCTGTCGGTTAAAAAGTGTGGGCAATAAGATTAAAGTTTTCCAATTGAGCCGTTAAATTTACTATGAGTGGTAGCGTGTACGGGGATGCGAACTCAGTACCTGTCTACTTTAAAATCGATAGGTTAACCATTATACCATCTTATCGAAGCACGCGCTTTCTTGCATGTGTGTTGTTTTAGTTTAGCTAACAAAAAACCCTGTTTATGCAGATTACGTCCTAATCAAGCTCACTGCTGTAAGTTAAGGTTTACGTATCAAAACTACTATTCAAATAAAACACCTTACAATTTAAATGTGTTTAATACCCATTCGAACGAACCGCGGCTCTACTTTGGTCCTGTAATTCAGGTTCACTCCTCTACCATTTTAATTAAACCACTGTCAAAACTGTGTCACACTTTTCTGTAAAGACATGTGATTTCGCCCATTTTCGGCTCAACCGATCCATCTATTAGAGGTCTATTAAGGCCAGCGAATTTCAGAGAGCTGTCTTTTGTTGCTGGATGCATTAACCAATAAGCACACTTCTCTGAGGTGTTAAACAAGTCTTTGTGTTTGCGGACGTCTTCCTTTCTTCGGCGCGTGTAAAATAGTTTAACACAGCTGCTAATTGCAGCGATAATAACATTCTTTTTCTTTCTTTCTTTCTGATCCAAATAATAGAGACAGCGTGATGTGGTAATCGTGGTTTACGTAAAAACGACCGAGGTTATTCAACACAGTGAATAGATTACAACCGTAACACTTCGGCAACTGTGTGTTTTAACGTGAAAAACAAACTTGACTCTAGTCACAAAAGCCAATGATGTGATGTGTGACTGTACACGGTTTACACTCAAACTAGAATGTAAAACAAATAGAGATTAGGAAAAAAACCTCCACCAGGGAATAAAGAGACGACCCAATACCATGGATGAATTTACTTCGCTATATTTGAGCAACCACGCCGGCATTTCTTTGTCGGCGTACCCCATGACGTCTTTGTCGGTTTTGTAAGGTGTAGTGTAAACCATATATATATACGGATTTGGCCAATTATAAGAGATAATGCGGTCGTAAGTGTAGAGTTAATAAATGGCCAGTGGACCGCGACGCCAACACTTCATCTATCAAGGTATGTCGCTGACGTGTCTTCAGTGTTGGTGCTGTAATTTAGCGATTAGTGTAGAGTTTCGGTAGGGTACGTCTTGTGTGTTACGCTGTGATATATTAACGTGACAAACGTTTCACGAGCAACGCCTCTACAGAGGGATTTACCCCAGTCGATCGGGGCCATATCAAAAGAAAATGCCATTATCTGAAGTCGATTACGTATGGGTCATTAAACTATAATTAAAAAAAACCTTGATGTTAGTTTAAGATATCTGAGGATTCTAGTGGGTAGTTGTGTGTGTGTGTGTGTGTGTGTGTGTGTGTGTGTTGTGTGTGTGTGTGTGTGTCTGTGTGCTGTGTGTGTGTGTGTGTGTGTGTGTGTGTATCTCCTCTGTGTATATGTGTGTATCTCTCTCTGTCTCTCTCTGTCTCTCTGTGCCTGCCTGCCTCTCTCTCTCTCTCTCTCTCTCTCTCTCTCTCTCTCTCTCTCTCTCTCTCTCTCTCTCTCTCTCTCTCTCTCTCTCTCTGTATGTGTGTGTGTCTATGTGTGTGTGTCATTGTGTGTGCGTGTGTATATGTCATTGTGTGTGCTGTGTGTGTGTTTTAGGTGTGTTTGTGTATGTTTCGGTGTGTGTGTGTGTGTGTGTGTGTGTGTGTGTGTGTGTGTGTGTGTGTATTTCGTAGAAGGCAATGAATGAACTGAAATAATTAATAATGGTGACAAAAATATAATCTGGAAGAAAAACAGCAAATATCTATAAATTATGTTGTCTTTACATCATGTTTTCCACATTTAAAACAAAATATTTAAAATAAAACGAGAAACATACACATATTATAGTTAATAAGATACAATAAAGCCTAACAACTGGTTTAATATTTTAAATGTTTTGATTTATCTTGTGTGTATATAAATTTATGAAATAATATAAAATAAACATTATTTTGGATTTAACATTATTTTCTCTCTCACGTTTTTACAATAACCATACGATATACATAGTTTTGTTTGTTTCTTTTAAAAACAGCACCCAATGTAAATACAACTATATATATATATAACATAAATGACCTGAACTTTTAAGTTTTATAAACAAGATGTACACAATGCAGTGGCTTAATGAGAATTAAAAAAAATAATAATACCCTACAAAAACACACAAAAAACCCAGTAAAAAAATATATAACAATAAAACTAATGATTTTCATACATGGCTCTAGTATTTTCTAAAATAAAACCTTAAATCCAGTTTGTAATTCCATTACCTTTATTTTACAAATATTATTTTAAAACCACCAGCTAATTATGCAAAGTAAAAATGATACATGTGCATTTATAGGCTTTGCAGGAGGTTTGTTTCTATTTTCTTTAAGTTTTTTTTTTTTTTTTTTTTTTTTTTTATAAACATTCTGTTTATTTTTATGGTAATATGTTGAAATCTTATCAAAGAACAAAGCATTGGGCATCATGAGTTAATGTGATAAAATACATAATGTATTTGAAACTGATGTCGTTAAAGGCTGTTGTATGTGCTATTCTGTATGTGGGATGATGCATATAAAATATCGCTTGCTACTAATAAAAACAAATATAGCGGGTTTCCTCTCTAACACTATATGTCTGAATTAACAAATGTTTGACATCCAATAGCCGATGATTAACAAATCAATGTGCTCTAGTGGTGTAGGTTTTTAAAATTCTTTTCTTTTCTTACAGCTGCTTACCAACCATTCCCGGGGTTCATGAATCCGGCCGAACTTGCACGAGCGAGTCAGAAGCGGAAGCGACGACATCGTACGATCTTTACCGAGGAGCAACTGGAGCAGCTAGAAGCGACGTTTCAGAAGACTCATTACCCGGATGTATTGTTGAGGGAAGAATTGGCCATCAAAGTTGATCTGAAAGAGGAACGCGTGGAGGTATTAACATTACAGCTCTCAAATATTGTCATTAAATCAGTTCTCTTTTTTAACTGCAATGTATAAGATGACATCGACTAACAGAGACTTTTTATCGATTGTAATTACATATCAAATATAGTTATCTGCATAAAGTATTAGTGGCTGTATATTAAACGTGTTTCTGGTAGTTCTGATATTTGTACTACGTTAAATTTCATTTTATTTCCTAAAATGTTTTTTTTTTCGTACGTACGAAATTATTTGAAAACAGAATCCAGTTTGGGCTTCTTACAAATATTAAGACAACCAGAAACACATTGAACATACAGACACTGATATTCTAAACAAGAAAATATATTTAATATGTAATCGTAAAATATTTTATCAGTCGGAAACATCTTACAATGGAGCAAACTCAGGAGTGTCCATTTAAACTTCAGTATGCATTCAACTGAACTGAACTTAACTTTATTTACACCTAGGCCGTAGTCTACGGCATATGAGGACATTTTTTCATGAAACAGTTAATACATTGTGACAAGATGGTGAAAGTACAGTAACATACATAAATACAAAAACACACAGAAAATCAGCCAGAGGGTTTGAAAGTATTCATAACTAATTTACAAAATATAGAAATTTTCTATGGACACCAGCTTGTTTAGAGTTAAATAATTTATAAAATTTATATATATTTTGTTTTGATTTGACAGAAAGCGGGTAAATAGCATTTTCTTTCATTCATAAAAAACAAATATGTAAATATATATAATGAAACTCATCTCCAATGTCGTAATTTTTACATAATGGACATTTTCGATTGTTAGTGATACATTTTTCCATCTGTCAGTTTCAATAGAAAGATTATGATTTGAAAACCCGAAGCGTAATAATGGGCGCCAGTGTTTTTTCTCTATAAGTGTGAGATATGTCCCAAATGCAACAGTATTTTTTTTTAAATAATTTATAATTGGAAGCTTTGGATGAATTATTAACGTGAGTATACCATGATTGTAAGTATTGATCAGTAAGGCTTGTGGAAATACATATTTTCAACAAGGAACAACTAAATAGTACTACCGTTACATAGAGGACCATATGTATGTACAACCAACATCATCTAAAATTGATTTTACAAATGTAATCCATTTGTGATTAAAAACATTATTGATCACATCATTTAGCAATAATTTATAGACTAGTAATGATAACTTGGACCGCCACTTGATATATCATTCAGTTCTAGATGCCAAAGTCAATCCTGTTTTTACACCAACATTATTGCACAAATAGTGAAATCAGTTTTGATTTCAACAAAATAAACAAAGAAAAAGAACACTCTTTCCAATGGAACTATATTCGTACAGTCAGGGCCGTAGCTAGAATTTTTGTTTTTAAAAAAAAAATGGGGGGGGGGGGGGGAAGGGGCAACTGAGTAGTTAATAGTCTAAAACTCATAAAATGGGTAAAAAGATCATTTTCTTTAAGTTTCTATAATTTTTTCCGGACCTGTTAAAAGAAACATAAACATGTAGCACACACTACAATTGCGCGTACGCACATGTACACAGACAGAGAGAGAGAGAGAGAGAGAGAGAGAGAGAGAGAGAGAGAGAGAGAGAGAGAGAGAGAGAGAGAGAGAGAGAGAGAGAGAGAGAGAGAGAGAGAGAGAGAGAGAGAGAGAGAGAGTGAGTGAGTGAGTGAGAGAGAGACAGGGGACTGAAATAGACTAACGGTTTAGCCATTTATTTATGCATGTAATTATTAGAAATCACATACAGTAAAAGAAAAAGAGTTGTTCTGGAAGCAGTCAAGTGAAGTGTGATAACACCGTAAATGTTACAATTATTGGAATATTAAAATATTTAAATCAAAACATACCCCCACCTCTATCCTCGTGTAATTAATTAATAAAAATTATGAATAAACGTTTGATATTTGCATAATTGTGTACAGCGCATTATATATTTATATATGGATTACTACATTCATTTCAACTTGTTTTCGTGCTTATATCCAATTAAGGTTCAAGCACTCTATCATGGGCACACTCCTCAGCTATCTGGGCTGTCTGTCCAGGACAGTGGGTTAGTTGTTAGTGGTTAGTGAGATAGAAGAGGGTGTAGTGGTCTTACACCTACCCAATGAGTCGTTAAAACTCGTTGCGAACCCAGTACCTACCAGCCTTATGTCCGATGGCTTAACCGCAACACCACCAAGGTCAGTGAATTACTACAGCAGCTGTCACGGAGATTGGTGTTATTCTCTGACCGTCGGTGCAACAAAGGTGTCGTGGTCAACACTAAATACCATGTCAACAACAACAATAACAACAAAGTAATAGTAATAACATAAATATAACTGAAATATTAGAAGAATCAACATGATAAACGCAACGTGAGAACAATAAACATTAAAACAATAATAATAAACGATCAAAACATAAGTAAAATAATCCATGTATAATATTAAAATAATAATAAAATAATGGACCACAATTAAACGAAATAAGAGTCTGGCGCCAATCACTGTCCATTGATCAGTGGTGGTCGTCACCTTTTCGATCAGAGAGACAAGTTCAAGTTCTTTATTGCGTTAAACTTTACAGCTTAATGGCATAAAAACAGTATTGAACATATAAATTAAAGGGACATTCCTGAGTTTGCTGCATTGTAAGATGTTTCCGACTAATAAAATATTTCTACGACTAAACTTACATATTAAATATATTTTGTGGTTTAGAATATCAGTGTCTGTATATTCAATGTGTTTCTGGTCTTCTTAATATTTGTAAGAAGCCGACACTGGATTTTGTCTTAAAATAATTTTGTACGTATGAAAAAAACATATTAACCTAATACAAATATTAGAACGATCAGAAATACGTTTAATATACAATCACTAATATTTTATGCAGAACATTATCAGGGGTCGAATTTTACGCTATTCCGCTATTCCACAAATAGTAAATTTCGAAACGGAATAGTAAAACAATTCTTCCAATATTCCGTCATGAAAGTGAAAATAAAGCATGGAATACCGAAAATCGCTTGCGACTATTCCGCTTACGCTTTTTCGTTTGTAATTCCAGCTAGTACGCAGTAATGCATAGACTGGTATATAAACAATTGTTCATTAAGCAATGTTGTACAGGGCGACGTAGCACAGCCAGGAAAACTAGTGGTACATTAATAATTAAAGGGATAGTACATTTTTAGACGGTCTAGTGTTTTTTGAAATTCACTATTCCTTTGGGATAGTGGTAAAAAAAAAAAAAAAATTCAATCCCTGATTATATGTGATATGTAATTACAATCGTTAAAAATTCTCTGTTAGTCTATAGCATCTTAAAAATTGCAGCTAACTTGGGAATGTCCCTTTAATATATACATGCATATACAATAGTGCAGTGCAATGGTGGAGAGTGACTTAAACAGGTACACAGATATTGTTAAGCTATAATTAAAATCGCATGTAGTATAGTATAGCAATATGGTAATATAATATAATTTAATATTAAAGTACAGTATTGTTAACTACTATTGATAATAAAGGGGCATATGGGTATTTATAATAATATATAAATAACCATGTATGAGTAGTTATAGTGTTTGTAAGAACTGGTCTCTAATTCGATTCGCCTGTAATAAATATTTTCCAAGGTTATTTATCCCCTTATTATTTTCAGTAGTTAAAAGCTGTATTAATTTGAAGACACTAGGATGTTTAAAACAGTATTGTTTAATTAACTTATGTCTTAAAGTTTGATCAGACAGACAGTTAATTAAAGTCTCACCGCATTACAACAACATAACAATGGACGATATATATATATATATATATATATATATATATATATATATATATATATATATATATATATATATTTATTTATATTCATTTATTCAATCCATGTTTTTCATGCAGGATGGTTTGACTTCTTTTAGTTTAGTTTTAAAATTTCCCTGATGAAGCCTGAATAGGCGAACATTTTAATTAGAGGGATATATGACTTTTAAAGGAGGCTTCTGACATTTTCTTTTTCTTTATATAACATATTTTATCTCAAGCCCCCTTGAGAGGTGCCAGCAACACAGAAGGATTTTCTATTCGTATATATATATATATATATATATATATATATATATATATATATATATATATATATATATATATATAGATACAATCAATAGAATAATAAAATTGGAATGAGCCACTAGAAGCACCCAAACAACAAACCAATGGCGGATATAAGGTGGGAGGGACATGGGCCTAAATTTTGCAACAGTTACATTTGTGTTTTATGTTTTTTTAATTTTTTAATTTGGAGATTGTATTTGTCCTACCGCTAAGGCCTAAAATAATTGTATATTCCCGGGAACCAAACGCTATCAAGAATAAAAAAGCCGACCCTGTTTTTATTTTCAATGTATTGTTTACCTTTTCGACCCAGCCAATGCACCACGACTGGTATACCAAAGGCCATGATATGTGCTATCCTGTCTGTGGGATGGATCATACAAAAGATCCCTTGCTACTAATGAAACAAAAATGTAGCGGTTTCCTCTCTAAGACTATATGTCAAAATTACCATATGTTTGACATCCAATAGCCGATGATTAATAAATCAATATGCTCTAGTAGTGCCGTTAAACAAAACAAACATTTTTTTTTCGATTTAAAAAAAATAATATGTAGAATTTTTTAATTTTTTTATCTGGACTCGTAGTGGTGAAGGTAGTAAAAATTATTAAAAAGCTGCGGTCTATCCTTCTTAATGTTTTTCGGCATGTTCCCGGAATCACCGTGTTTTTAGGCCTAAGAGTAAATTGTAGGAAATAAAATATACATTTTGTAAGGTGTAAGACAACCAATGAAGTATATATATATACACATATAGGGCCGACTTTACGAAGCCTGTTTTTCTTAAACGCAGGTTTTTAAGCATTGTAAATGTATGTAGTTACACGCGTGTAAAACATAAAGAGGCTTTGAAAATTCGGCTCATAATGTCTGCTATGTTTATTAAATGTGACATGACCTTTAAAAATAAAAGTACAAAGAATATTACAATTTAAAATGTCTATTTCGTAGTGTACCCCAACTCATGCCTTCTTTGAGACATAATTTCTACTTTTTTCTTTTCTTTTTTAAATGTAAAATTTAAAGTAGCAATCTCACCATATTATATCATCATTTATTAATGCCAAAACGGTAAAAACCAAACACATCTACAGTTTTAAGAAACTTGTGTTTTATTGCTATCAACGGTTATTGTCAGCTGTACACAGTTGGTGCTTATATCGTAATTCCAATTTAACTTCACAATAACTCTTCTTACTACAAAAATAACAGAAAGTGAATTTGTTATTTTTGGTATAAATACATCAAAACAACGTGACACTGGAATAATTGTTAGGTCGCATTATCTGGAGATAATTCTACCGATGATGTCTTCCCAAACAACGGCGACAGGTCCAAGTCACCTGCCTGTAGGCGCACGTTCGTCAAACGTCGGTGGTTTACGTAACCCCTTCAAACATTTGCTTGCGTCCTTTATGCTTTGTCTGTCTACAGCTTTGTTTTCGCTATCTACACTATCTCCACGGACAGGTACAAACTTCACTTGTCTGTTAAGAAGCTGACAATCTCGTGTATACGAAGAACGGAGTTGTTATCTGTTTTAAAAATCTGGGATATTTTCTCCTGTCTTACAAACCCCAGCCACGTGGCTTCCGGCGATCACCGCTGTTGAGAAAATATTTTAATTTTATTTGATGGCCATTGTAGCGCAAATGGAGCAATGTTTTTATTTCTAAACGATTAAGCAGCCACCCCGCCATCATATCATTTAGCGGTATTAGGTGAAGACAGTAAATAAAATCATAATAGAATGGAAGATGATCGCAGACAGACAAACAACAGGGCGCGCTGAGGCGACATGTAACGTGACAGGGCTCGAAGAATAGACCCGGAGCCAGTCTCTCTTGTTGTCGGTTCTTTACGGCCGCATTTACGCCGGTTTCATTTTCTTAGATATCCAACGTTACTTTTTTTTCCCTCCTTCACATTTTGACAAGCACCAGAGAAGACCCCTTTCATTCCAAGGTATATCAATGACATCACTTTATACTCATTAGTTTATTTTTACCTTGAAATTATATTTTGTTATGAAAGGAACCTACAGTAATGCTTCAAAAGACGGGCATGCGTCATGTGCCCCAAGGCTGCAGTTTGCGCATGGGCAGTCGTTTTACGATGATCCATTCGAGAGAGGAGTGTACATCCCAGGGGCTTCTTTCATCCACAAACTGTTCATGCACGCACTAGATCAATTCACTAACAACAGAATTAAAGAATTACTTATAGATATTGAGTTGGAGATCAAAGGGAATCTAGCCGCCAACCGTCGCGTTTCGCAGACACAGTCGAAATATCAGAAGTCGGTAATAACGATCACGCACTCAACCTATTGTCTGTCATGCTAAACAAATTCATGGATTTAGTGATAAAGTTATTTGGTAAAAACGAATGTTGATGATATCAGATAAAATCCATTGTTAATATTCTCCTTCAAGTTTTATGACATCAAATTGCAATCTCATTTTATTATCAGCAAATGTGTAGAGAAAGTACAGCTTATTTTTTTAGGGTATGTTTTAGGCTTATGTATTTATCTTAAATTTAATTCTAATTTGCAGGTTTGGTTCAAAAACCGACGAGCAAAGTGGAGGAAACAAAAGAGAGAAGAAGAAACAGCGAAACGGACGCCAACAGATAGCACAGCAACACGAACGAGTAATACGGAAAATGCCGAAGATAAAGATGCTGATACTTCGATTTGTGTTGATGACGATACGGACGATTCGGACATTCACGGAGATCACGAATGTAGTGCTTCGTTAGATCTCGGACACTACAATCCCGAAAAGAATAAGTGTGTCAGTACCCCCAGTGACAGTGAAACGCACCACGTGCATTCACAACCACACACACACGTAGACTCGTCTGCTGCTGTTTCGCCTTGATGAATAATCACTGGATTTTATTAGAGTGAGGAAAAAACCCACATCCATATTCTGCCACGGTGTTCTGGCAGCCATTGTGCTAGTCGAAATGAAATCTGGTATCTGCAAAACAAGACTGGTCTGGACAGATATAGATATCACATTTCCGGGCAGACCTGAAGACCGAGACATCAAACTAGTCCAAATCGACACTACCAGAAACGACCTATTTCCTTTAAATTCACAAACATCGGCAATGGCAGGAAACGTCATTCAAAAACATTAATCCAGAGACGAAATTATTTATAAAGTCTTTTAAGGTTGTTCATATATATGTGTGTGTGTATTTGTATATGTATATGTATATGTATATGTATAATATGTATGTGTATGTGTATGTATATGTATATGTATATGTATAATATGTATAAGTATATGTATAATATGTATAAGTATATGTATAATATGTATATGTATATGTATATGTATATGTATATGTATAATATGTATATGTATATGTATATTTACAGTTAAATCCAGTTGGCTAGAACCCCGTCTGGGTCCGAGAAAGTGTTCGCACCATCGGGGTAGTTCGACCTAAACATTCGGTCAATATATAATTTACACCCCCCCCCCCCCCCCCCCACACACACACACACATACATATACTATATAAGACGTGAATAGATTTCTTTTGATATGTTTCAGAGACACTGTTTATTATATATTATATTATAGTACTATTATGTTTTCGTCATTGACGAATTATTACGAAACACGCAATGTTCTTTATGTTGCTATTGAGTGCGTCCTGTACAAATTGATTGAAGTTACGCAATGGTATTTATTTCTTTTGTATTATATGTAAATTACATGTTAGAGACTGTTGCATTACACCAAATACGTGCACTCGAATAAACAAGTTATACGCTTTTGAATTGTTAAATTGTTATTAATTGCATTGCTTCGCATGGTTCTATGTTTTAAAATGCATATATAGCAAGGCAACGTTTAGTAGATGACAGAAGTCGGAAGCACTCGATCTCTTGGTGCATTTTTTGTTCTTGTAAATCTGTTCAGTATAGGAATGAAGGGAGGTTATCTCTATTAATGTTCCCATATCCAATGAAGGTTCAGGCACGTCCATCCTGGACACGAGTTCTGATTTGCGTCAGATCTGTCCAGGACAGAAAGAGGGAATATTCAGTATAACAGATCGTTTAAGTATATATATATATATATATATATATATATATATATATATATATATATATATATATATATATATATCATGGAGCCACATGGCATTGTGGTAGGTTGGTTTTCATAATGTTTTCTTAATGTAGGCTAGCTGCATACGTTTGTAAGTATACTTTTATTTGGTGATTATTTTAATATATTTTATTACAATAAAGCCATTCTCACATACGTTTGCGGATGATTGTTTTTGTTCATATCCATGAATGTAAAAGAAATCGCAAATACTTATAATTAAATTTTAATCATACTTGCCATACTTAATAATAACAGCACTACAAGTTCATACTTTATTTTGAATTTTTTTGGTCTATTAATAATAACGCTCAATATTTTTTTTTTGTTTATTTAACGACGCACTCAACACATTTTATTTACGGTTATATGACGTCAGACATATGGTTAAGGACCACACATATATTGAGAAAGAAAACCCACTGTCGCCATTTCATGGGCTACTCTTTTCGATAAGTAGCAAGGGATCTTTTATATGCACCATCTCACAGACAGGGTAGCACATACCACGGCCTTTGATATACCAGTCGTGGTCCACCGACGGGGATCGATCCCACACCGACCGCGCATCGAGCGAGCGCTGTACCACTGGGCTACACCCCGCCCCTAAAGCTCAATAAGACAACTTGCCCGTATAAAATGACGTCATTAGATATTACGTTCCCTGACGACTTAATGTTTACGTTCATCGATAAATGAACAAACTCCCGTTGCCACGTCTGGACCAATGGGATGGCGTTATATTGTAATAAATGTAATGGCAATGTAATGACAAGTAAGTATCAATATAAAGCATTGGCGTATTTGCAATGTCAGGCCTGAGTTACAGTCACTGCAAACATTTTGAGAAGTGTTTGACATTTGACCTGGCCTAGCTCTTTTGACACGTACGTACGTGTGTGTGTGTGTGTGTGTGAGTGTGTGTGTGTGTGTGTGTGCGTGTTATTTTATTAGAAACCATCGGTTTTGCAGAAATTAGTAGTTTAATTTTTTGGTGTACCCTACACTAGTTTCAAGAACTAAATAAGTACTGCATGGGGCTTAGAAACAAATTTGTGTGTTTTCGTGAACCTGACCATCTGTAGAAAAATAGACTGACCTTAATTTTGTTTAATATATTACTATTTTTCGATTTTTGTGAAAAGAGTACTGACGTAACATTTTATTTCAACCATTAGGGGTAAATATAGTAAATAAATAAATAAATAAATAAATAACCGACCTACCCTACCTAAATGTTTGGGATACGTTCCCTGAAACAAGCATTATATATTAACTTATTGGAAATGGATACAAAGTTACATATTATTACCAATCAGAGCTGCACATGCTTGTACTAATTAATTAATTAACAGTTGAAAATCTCTGAATTGGTACAAAGCGACCAATTTTAAAGAAGAAAAACAATTAACTCTGAATTTCACAGATCATTATAGGTAATGAAATACAAGAGGCCTATTGACCTACAGACCTCTGCTATTTAATTTAGAATTTTGTCAATAGTTCATAATTCATTAATTTGAAAAGATTTCAAAATCTCTTTGGATTATTTTGTGAAGACTGTCCCAGAGAATCATAGTACCATGTGTCAAAATTGTTCTATCACAACTCTAGGAGAAGATAGAATTTAAGATTTTTAATGTTAAATTGTATTTAAGATTTCAAAAATTTAATTAAACATTTTCAAAATTTCAAAATATTTCTCTTTAAGTTTGTGAAGATTGCCCTGAGAATACTAGTACGTATGCTAAGTTTCAGAAATATCCTGTCAAAACTCTAGGAGAAAATAGACTTTAAAGTTTTCAATGTTAAATTTATATTTAAAATGTTTAAATATAATGAAACTTCAGTCAAAATTTCCAAAATATTTATGTGTGAAGACTGCCCCTGAGAATGCTTATACTAAGTTTCTGAACTATCCAGCCAAAACGCTAGAAGATAGACTTTTAAATTTGCAATGTAAAGGTTTTTTTTAAACAATTTAAAATTTAATAGAAAAAAAAATCCTAAATATTTCTCTATTTCTTTTTGAAGACTGCCCTAGATAATCACAATACCAACTTTCAGAAGTATCCGATCAAACATCTAGCATACGGTAGACTTTAAATTTTTACTGTTAAATGTCTATTTAAAATATTAAAATTTAATACAAATTTAAAATTTCTAAATTTCCAAAATATCTCTCTATTAGTTTGTGAACACTGCCTTAAGAATACTTATACTACGTTTGAGAACTATCCAATAAATCTTTTAGGAGAAAATACTTTTAAATTTTAAATTTCTATTTAAAATGTTTAAATATAAAAAATTTTTAAATCATTAAAAATTTCCAAAATATCTATTAGTTTGTAAAAACTGCCGTTGACAATGCTTATATTAAGTTTCCGAACTATCCAATCAACCGTTTACTGTTAAATGTCTATTTAAAATATTAAAATTTAATATAAATTTAAAATTTATAAATTTCCAAAATATCTCTATTAATTTGTGAACGCTGCCTTAAGAATACGTATACTAAGTTTGAGAACTATCCAATAAACATTTTAGGAGAAAATACTTTTAAATTTTAAATTTTAAATTTCTATTTAAAATGTTTAAATATAATAAAATTCAGTAATTTCCAAAATATCTATTAGTTTGTAAAAACTGCCGTTGACAATGCTTATACTAAGTTTCAGAACTAGTCAGAAGATAGACTAAATTTGTGATGTAAAATTTGTTTAAAAATTATTAATTTAATAAAAATTAAAAAGTTTATTTTTAAAAATATATTTCTCTATTGGTTTGAGACGACTGCTCCAGAGAAGCATTATACTAAGTAATAACAATTCAAAATGTCCAAAATATCTCTCTATTAGTTTGTGGCGGGTGCCCCAGATAATCAGAGAATCATTAGTACCAGGTGGCAGAAGTATCCAATCAACTGTATGAGAAGATAGACTTCAAAGGAAAGGTTAACAGACGGCATTAGAAATGTCTGTGCGAACTGTAGGTATGGTTGGCTTCTCACAATACATCTTGCCGTAACGATCTGCAGGGATCTAAACTATGATGGCACGACGGCCGAGATCAGCGAAATGTTTTAAACTCACCTAATAATTACTTTGGCCTTGCATAGTGGCCAGTGACACCCCTGTCCTAGCCTACCCCCCAAAATCCTATACAAACAAAAAGAAGAACAACAACAACAACAAACAAAAAGCAACAACAAACGCACAAACAAATACACATTAAAGAAAACTCACAAAAACCTCTGATCGCATGCAAAAATTATAGGAAGGAAGGAAGGAAATGTTTTATTTAATGACGCACTCAACACATTTTATTTACGGTTATATGGCGTCAGACATGGTTAAGGACCACACAGA
>NC_054702.1:45674458-45866958 GCF_016097555.1 Gigantopelta aegis
TGTGCCTTTAATCTCTAAACAAACGTTAGTTAATATTATATGGCCAAAAGGGAAACAGTTTTCTGAAGTTTGTAAATAAGTGTATTAGTACTGAGACCAAAATCACGTCATTACTTTTTTTTCCTGCAAGAATGTGATTGTATCGTATCGCATTAGATACAATATATAAAGATTACACTCATAACAGCATCCAGCGCCATATCAAGGCTGCCAAAATAAACAGAACAATGAAACGCGGTTTTGGTGTGGCGCAGGAAGGGACGTAGAAAACAGAGGATACATTTGTTTATTTTATAATAGGCAGTGGTAGCGTTGCCATATGAGCGGTGCGGTTTTTTGGTACCCGGTTTTTAAACTAATTCAGTTATTACGTAAGCCAAGTATGATAATTATTACTAAAATTAAATTTTTTTTTATCTGTTGCTACAGCAGAAGTTATCCATTAGAATAGCCGTATTCTCCCATCAAACACAATAGTTTTGTCCATGCTTAATAATTTATATTTATTGTTATGTAATGTTTGTATAGTTTTTTCGTTTTATAATATGTATATATTTTAACGATTTTGTTTAACATTTGTTTTTGTATTTTGTTTTATTCTTATATGTCGTAAGGTTTACGGAAATAAAGTGAAGTGAATTGAAAAGAAAAACGACCATTATATGGTCTAGAGTTCAACTGTAACATTATCATTATCATCATCATCATCATATCATCATCATCATCATCATCATCATGATCATCATCATCATTATGATCATCATCATCATTATCATTATCATTATTATTATTTTAGAGGGATGCAGATCAAATCGGTTTCCAAACCGTACCGATTTATTTGAAATTCAGAGACACTTCCAGTTTATAATGTTTTGAATGACGAAGCAAAGATGACTACCAACATCTGAAACTAATAACCCTAACGTGAAATATTGTTTAATACTTTTGTTTGAGACCCATGCAAGTGTTCATGTTGTTCCCACTCTTTTCTGGTTTGTTTCTTCCGTTATAAATGGATATTAAAACACAATAAAAACCCACCTTACCTTAGGGGCCGTCCATAATTTTCAACATTTTCACGAGCGTACAAACCATACGCGGGTGGGAGGGGGTTAAGGGGCCAGCGTACACTTTTTTTGAAAATGAAAAATGTTGATCAACATTTTTCATTTGGGGATGTACATTTTTAGAGGGGGGGGGGGGGGGGGGTGGTCAAAAGTGTACTCTTTGTACACTTGTGAAAATGTTGAAAATAATTAGATATAAATTTAAATACAGTTTGACTCTCCTGCCTTGTAAGGTTTACTCTCAAAGACTTGTACGTCAAAATTACAAAATGTTTGACATCCAATAGCCAATGATATATAAATCAATGTGCTCCTGTGGTGTCGTTAAACAAGAACAAACTTTAAATTTTGTAGTCACTTTAAATGTATTTCTGATTTTTATTTTTTTTAAAGCCGTTTTAATCAGGTATTACATTCCTTAACTCTATATGTTCGGAATTACTTAAGAGTACATTCTATAATGTTTTGCTTCGTAAACATCCTAGAAGTCTCGATTGGTTTAAAACTGTTCTAACGGCGATGTAATTGAGTCACAGGTAATCTATTTCATTCCTGCTAGTGATGCTATCGACAACAAAATTGAGAAGCTTTATCCAGATTTCACCAGCTTTTATTTGATTCCCATAATTGCTTCGCTGGGCTTTTTTGTGCCAATGCAATTAGAAGGCAGCACCCAAGCTTTGTTCTTCTATCTTTTGAAGTCTTTGAAATTTCCTCACGGTCGATTAATTTAAAACAAAAATATTGATTCATGCTATTTTATTGGATGATTCGAGCCGTGCACAATACTGTAAATGTGAGGGTTTTTTTTAATATATTATTATTATTGGTTTCTTTCTTTTCTTTTTATAAAAATCTCTTTTGATTTAATGGCAAAACATTAGTTGAGATATATGTTCAGTTGTGTAATCGGGCTTCTATATTGTAATCTATCTGTCTGTCTGTTTGGCTGTCCGTCTGACACTATATTATAAACTCATCCATCAAATTCATCCCTGTCTCATTCTTTCATCCTTCCTTCTATCAATCCAACACTCCCTCTCTTTCTTACACATGAGCGCACGGACGAATGCATACACACATATATATATAAACCACCGCGAATTACTACCTGCATGTACTGGTACTGACTGGTGATTAAGTTCTTTAATGCAATACTACTACAGTAGCTGTTTTATTAAGGTAAGCTTTTAAGATCAACACCGCCTGGAGCCAGTAATGACGCATTACCGTAAAATATTTCCCACGCAGAAGTACACTATTTCTCCCAGTGTTTCACAAGTCAATAATTATTGTTGTAAGATCGTCTGGTTTCGTAAGGGAATATTTTTATAATTTACTTTCTAAACAAAACGACGTGTTCTAAGTAGCGCCCGGGGATGAATGCATTTAAACGATAACGTCACAGATTTTGGCGTTTATTCATTGATAATCGCTTTGGTGATTATCTTTTCTTTGTGAACATTTGAGGTATTTAAAATTCACAAGATGTGTTTAGTTCAAATTCTCACGATTCCTTTACTCTATGCCAGTGTAATTTAAAGAAATAATTATAATATTATGTAATGATAATATTTGTTTAAATATTACTGTATAACAGAATAAACCATCTAATAATTGGCAATGAAAAAAAAGAAAAAAGAATCCAGTCACAAACACACACACACACACACACACACACACACACACACACACACACACACACACACACACACACACACACACACACACACACCAACAAATTTTCTTTCTGCCAAATTAACATTTCATTTATGTAAAGAAAAAAAATCTTGAACCATAATTACATGTACATAACTAAAAGAAATATTTATGTGTACAAATAAATACATTTTGTTTTTATTATTTCAATAAGAACCATCTTAATGAAAATACCGACGATTTTATTTCCTGGCAATGCCCAACAATCATCTTTCATAAATTTTTGGTTGCAATTTTAGGTAGTTAATATTCATTTTTATTTATTATTACCCATAATACAAATGTATCAGAGGGACATCCGAGTAACCCTGAGACATTCTTGTTTCTTTGTTCAACGACACCACTAGAGGACATTGATTTATTGACCATCGGCTATTGGATGTCAAACATTTGGTAATTCAGATATAGTCTTAGAGAGGAAACCCGCTAAAAAAAATTCATTAATAGCAAGGGATCTTTTATATGCACCACCCCACAGACATGATAGCACATACCACGGCCTTTGATACCAGTCGTGGTGCACTGGTTGGAAGGAGAGATAGTCCAATGGGTCCACCGACGGGGATCGACCCCAGACCCACCGCGCATAAAGCGAGCGCTTTACCACTGGACTACGTCCCGCCCCTCCCTCAGACAATTAATAAACGTACACGAACGCTCTAGGTTTGTTTTCAGAGTTGTTCCCCATCCATCCACTGTATATTATGTCGGTGACGTTTTGCACCTTCGGGTGGAATTTGAAACATTACCAGTCTATTGGGACTAAAGCTACTTCACCGGTCTTAGTGTACCTAAACAATTGCGCAACGGCTGTTATTTTGGTTTCAGACTCTGACTGAATACCGTACGAAAATCGCTTTTACAAAGACTAATGCGAGGTGTAAACCTACAAATCACACACAGCTGTCAGCAGGGGCGCATAATTCGCAAAGAATTCACTTGAGCACTCGAGTCAATGTTTGACCAGTACTCAGGGTTAGAAACTTGGCTTTCAATTACTTTAAAGCTTTAATAGTGACCAGATTTGTTCAAAACTGATAATCTTTAACGATAATTAGTAAGGCTTTGGGACACCCAGAGATTGACCACTTGTCTGGAACCGAACAAATATGATATATCTACGTCGATTAAATGGCTAAGTCCCGTCCACACAATAAACATGGTGTTCTAACTGTTCTTAGCGGAAATCAATGAACTTTCGTAACACATAGAAATACAAAAAAAACAATCAAACACTGGAATTATATTTCACGGAAATTGAGTCTGCAAAGAAAAGAAAGTTCGAACCTAATGGACTGAACGGTCTCTTGTTCGTGACAGGTTAAGAGTTACTCGTTAAGTAAGAGGTAAAGCTTACGTAAGAAGGCGTAGCACTGAAAAGAACAGGTGTGTTAAACACAATAATAGTGCACGACAAACATGGCCGCAATTTGTCCACGGTAATAAACGACATTAAGTCGGTAAATAGCGTAAGCTAAATTGTAGGTAAACATTCGCGATTGACTGTTAATTCGGCTGACATTGAACTTTTGTCATAATGGTAGAACAAATAAAACAACCATGCACATGTAATGAAATAGTATCCGTCCTTTCATTGGATAAAATTGCTTATGTTCTACCAATTTATTCTCAGCCTTTTTTTTTTTGTCTCACGACTCACTAAAATACAGTTTAAAATTTTAAGGAACACCAAATGATGTTATAAATTTATATTTAAACGAATCGTGCACATTGCTTTTCATCGTAATTTACCGTTGGAAACAGTTTTTCAATTTCACAAATGGGACGGAAACAGTAAAACAAAGAAAATAACGTATACTCTTTGACAATAACCAAATGGATACTTGTGCGATCAAAAGTAAAGTTTGTTTTATTTAACGACGCGCTAGAGCACATTGATTTTTTATCTTATCATCGGCTATTGGACGTCAAACATATGGTCATTCTGACACTGTTTTTAGAGGAAACCCGCTGTCGCCACATAGGCTACTCTTTTTACGACAGGCAGCAAGGGATCTTTTATTTGCGCTTCCCACAGGCAGGATAGCACAAACCATGGCCTTTGTTGAACCAGTTATGGATCACTGGTCGGTGCAAGTGGTTTACACCTACCCATTGAGCCTTGCGGAGCACTCACTCAGGGTTTGGAGTCGGTATCTCGATTAAAAATCCCATGCCTCGACTGGGATCCGAACCCAGTACCTACCAGCCTGTAGACCGATGGCCTGCCACGACGCCACCGAGGCCGGTTTGTGCGATCATGTCTACATGTAAGGGCAACTCTAGAGCTACATTTCTTCTCCATTAGAAGCAAGTGATTGTTGAATATGCACCTTCCTACAAAGACGACATCATATACCACGGTTTTTGATATACCAGTTGTGGAACACTGATTGTGACGGGGAGAAAAACGTAAGAAATGTCAGAATATTTAAAATCTTTAATAGAAAAAAATGACAAAGTAGCAAAATCTACTTTAATTACATGGCTCGACGGTCGTGTTCTATGGACGCCAGGCACCGAATGAGACTTCGGTACGACGTACCCAGGCATTCCTACTTCGTAAACCCCCAGGACAAACAGCCATCTTACCAGGAGAATTCATTGAACTTACCATACCTTTAAAAATGTCTACCACTACTTTTATTGACTGCAAACAAAATTAAGAGAATAAACTGAAGATTAATTACATTATTTGAAAATAAACGTAATGGCGATGTAATGTCCCGTGAAGATTAATCTGCAAGTGAGTGATGAAGTTTAAAAAAACCCACAGCCATTCTTACTCATTATTGGATGAACGGCTCAAGGCGGTATCCAATGAACAGACTTGAAGATCGATAAGATCACATTTAAATACACGCACTTAGTCCATGTGATGTGAAAATCTGATAATTCAGAGAGGGGATTTATTCTTAAACCGCTATCTATTAGACATATCTCTCTATTGAATGCCATCTCATCCGATGTCTCTTGCCATTGTCTGTTGAATACATTACAGGTGATAGGAGTTTCCCAACCGCTGTCTATTCCAAGTTTTTTTTCTTATTTATACATTATTATAATAACCAGCGTAAGAAACTACACACAAGAATTAACCGCATTCCTGTCTCATCAAATTGGAAAATTGCTGTATCCTCATTAAGTGTATTTCACGATTGAGAATATAATGCTGTCAAAACATTTTAACAATCATGTAAGAAAATACTGTTTGTTTTGTTTAACAACACCACTAGAGCACATTGATTTATTAATCATCGGCTATTGGAAGGAAGAAGGAAGGTCATGTTTTATTTAACGACGCACTCAACACATTTTATTTACGGGTATATGACGTCGGACTACACAGATATTGAGAGAGGAAACCCGCTGTCGCCACTTCATGGGCTACTCGTTTCGATTAGCAACAAGGGATATTTTATATGCACCATCCCCATACTTTTAAAGTGACTACAAAATTTAAAGTTTGTTCTTGTTTGTCTTAGAGAGGAAACCTGCTAAATTTTTCCTTCGTAGCTAGAGATCTTGTATATGCACCATCCCACAGACAGGATAGCACATACCACGGCATTTGATATGCCAGCGTGGTGCACTGGCTGGAACGAGAAATAGCCCAATGGGCCCCCCGACGGGGATCGATCCGAGTGAACAGACTTGTGAATGTAAATGTGAAGGAATGGATTATTAGGGAATGTTCAAACACGCTGTCCTGAGCACACACCTCAGCTATCTGGGCTGTCTGTCCAGGACAGTGGGCTAGTTGTTAGTTGGTTAGTGGTTAGTGAGAGAGAAGAGGGTGTAGTGGTCTTACACCTACCCACTGAGCCATTAAGAACTCGCTCTGGGTTGGAGCCGGTACCGGGCTGCGAACCCTGTACATACCAGCCTGTAGTCCGTTGACTTAACCACAACACCACCGAGGCTGGTTGAGTAAACAGGTTAACCTGTATTAAGAAGCCACCTGTCTGAATAGTTCACTTTTATAACCTCGCGACTGCTTAACATAGTTTTATCTATGATTTTTATTACTAGACCGTTTTCAAATTCTGGACCTGTCCTGGACGCCTGGACCTTTGAAGACGATACTTTATATATTACCAGCGTTCTAATTCGTATTTGATATGCGGCGGTTTTTCATTTTATGTTTATACCTCGAAACCCAAGCTGCCTTTTCATTTGTTATTGCCGGAAAAGATCAAAGCATCTTGACAGTTTATTTATTTTGTGACGAGATTTTCTAAGCTTTATCTCGTTTAAGTCTGCCGCATATTGTCTGGTATCTATAGAGCAGGATACCTTTAAAAGCCTAGATAGATGAGATCACAAATCTGAGTATGCCCTTTGTTCACAATGGTAAATTATAAAATCAGGAAGAATGAGAAAGAAAATCGCCTAGAATTTTAAATTAATGTAGCCACCGATAAGATCGGTAATAGGTACACTGCGGTAACGTGATACTCTGAAATGTAGGTGTTTCAAATGGCCTATTATTGAGTTCACGCTTTTTCAAGGCGAACCTGTAAGGGGTAATGGGCTATGTGCTGATAAAAATTAATGTTTCGTGGTTATAATCATATTCAAATACGCACTTTTGTTTGAAACTCAATAGCCGATGTGTAATGGGGTTTTTTTTTCTGCTGAGGTTACCTTAAACATTCATTCATGAAATTGTGTCGTGGTCTTAAGCCATACATAGTTTATTGCAATAGGGCTACTGGCCTTTGTGCATTCATAATATGTATAGAACGAAAATAAAATAAAATACGGTGGTATATGACCACACATACAAAGATTACCAGTCATAAAATATATACATATACAGCGCCCCCAAAAGACTTCTGTTACATGAACAATTAATTAAAGATATACGTATACAACGTCGTGTTACGGAGAAGCTTTAAATGTATAATATATTATTCTTTAGTTGAAATGCTTTATTATCGTTACATAAATCAATGAATATGAACATACTAGGGTATTTTCTGAAATATTGTGGAATATATTTTTTTCGTATGCTATCATACAATGGACAGACAAGTACAAAATGATATCCATCCTCTATGTCATTACATATATGACACGTTCTGTCTTCTAACAAAATAGGGTTAGGCTTGTTCCATCTTCCTGTTTCAACCAATAATCTATGTGATGCTACACAAAGTCTGGTCAATGCATATCCAAATTTCTCAACATAAACATAATCCAAATATTGCTTATAACAAAATAATATAAGATATGGATATGCAGTCTGTGGATGAATTCGGCATTTGCATGTAACCTCCTAATATCCGTTTGTGTCAAAAGGTAACCGATGAATTGGCAGCAGCATCTAATTATATACTAAAACTCATATAGAACATATCATTAATTTTAAAACCCATATCAACTTTCATAAAGAAAATTACAAAAAATGTTGTGTAAAAATAAAAACCTTTCTTAAAGGGACATTCCTGAGTTTACTGCAATTTTTAAGATGTTATCGACTAACAGAGACTTTTTGACGACTGTAATTACATATCAGATATATTCTTCTACATAAAATGTTAGTGGCTATATATTAAACGTGTTTCTGGTCGTTCTAATATTTGTACTAGGTTAAATTTCATTTTATTTCCTAAAACAGATTTTTTTCGTACGTACGAAATTATTTGAAGACAAAATCCAGTTTGGGCTTCTTACAAATATTAAGACGACCAGAAACACATTGAATATACAGACGCTGATATTCTGAACAAGAAAATATATTTAATATGTAAATTTAATCGTAGAAATATGTTATTAGTCGGAAATATCTTACAATGCAGCAAACTCGGGAATGTCCCTTTAACAAATCATCATCAAATTATATACATCTATTAAATCTCATTTTTAATACAGGGGTGAAGACAGAATGTTGGAACAGTCAAGGTATGTAGGCTCACCCGTATTGTTAATGAAGTAATCGACAACTGAAAATCTCAGATACTAAGGTAGAACTGCGTGTGCTTTGTCTTGGTTGTTGCTGTCAAAGCTGTATACACAAAAATAATAGTTAATCTATGCAATTTGATGGTAATTTGTAAGAAACGTTTCGATTTACACTTAAATTGTTTTTTTTGTTTTTTTTCTTTTTCTTTATATTTGAGTTGGTTTAAAACGTAATATATATTTTATATGAATTTTAGCCTCTTTTTTTTTTTTCATTACAGCGTATATGCCAGTTGCCAGTTCCCTTTTTGCCCCTGCGTGTGCTGTAACCTCACCGTGGTGCAGGGGTGTAACATTATCTTTGAGAATGGCCAATACAGCACAAAATTGAAGTTTTGAGTAAAATTCAGTATCCGTAAAATTCTGTGATATTTGTGTTTTTGCACAGTTCTTTACACTGTTTTTGTTTAAGTCTTGAATTTTTATATTGATGTTGATCATCACTTTATTTATTTGCATTACCATAGTCTGACACCCAATAGCCGATGTATTTTTCGTGCTGGGGTGTCGTTAAACATTCATTCATTCAGTTCCCTTTTGACACAAACGGACTATACACGGAAATTCCATTTGTTTGTTTTGTTCAAAAGCACCACTATAGCACATCGATTAATTTAGTCAGGGGACCAGATACAATAAAAACAAGAAAGAAAGAAAGAAATGTTTTATTTAACGACGCACTCAACACATTTTATTTTCGGTTATATGGCGTCAGACATATGGTTAAGGACCGCACAGATTTTGAGAGGAAACCCTCTGTCGCCACTACATGCGCTACTATTTCCGATTAGCAGCAAGGGATCTTTTATTTGCGCTTCCCACAGGCAGGATAGCACAAACCATGGCCTTTGCTGAACCAGTTATGGATCACTGGTCGGTGCAAGTGGTTTACACCTACCCGCTGAGCCTTGCGGAACACTCACTCAGGGTTTGGAGTCGGTATCTGGATTAAAAATCCCATGCCTCGACTGGGATCCGAACCCAGTACCTACCAGCCTGTATACCGATGACCTAACCACGACGCCACCGAGGCCGGTCAATAAAAACAAGTGCACGGAAACATATACTTTTGTGTGATGTATTTTCGGAACAGAAAACAAAAAGTTTGTTTTGTTTTACGACACCACTAGAGCACATTGATTAATTAATCATCGGCTATTGGATGTCAAACATTGGTAATTCTGACTCGTAGTCATCAGAGGAAACCTGCTACATCTTTTTTAATGCAGCAAGGGATCTTTTATATGCACCATCCCACAATACATGATAGTACATACCACGGCCTTTGATATACCAGTCGTGGCGCACTGGCTGGAACGAGAAATAACTCAATTGACCACCGATCAGGATCGATCCTAGACCGGCCGAGCATCAAACGAACGCTTTACCACTGGGGTACGTCTCTAGTTTATGAAAAGTAACTATACCGACGTCAGCTCTCTTGCATTTAGATGCTACAGATCAAATTGTGACTCCACCCTCAGGTTCATTTCAGTACAATTTCAGTATGACTGGATTTAATATAAATTTTGACCTAAAACAAATAGGATCACAAATACTTTTGATACCACATTTTCTATAAAAAAAATAATTAATTAATTAAGAAATTAATTTGGTAAAATCTATATGCACCATCCCACAGACAGGAAAGGCCGTGGTATGTGTTATGTGCTATCCTGTTTGTGGGATGGTGCATATGAAAGATCCCTTGCTACTAATGGAAAAATGTAGCGGGGTTTCCTCTCTAAGACTATATGTCGAAATTACCAAATGTTTGACATCCATAGCTAATGATTAATACATCAACGTGCTCTAGTGTTGTCGTTAAACAAAACAAACTCAAACTTCAGAAGCACTATATTAGCAAATTCACAGCGAATCAAGTGAACGCTTTCCAACTGTGCTACGTCCCGTCCCCGTTACTCTTGGATCTGAATGGCTGAATAGTGAATTTAAACGCCCTTCCATGCACACACACACGCACACACACACACACACACAAAAAGAAAAAAAATAGAAGAAAAAAATGCCTTGCGAATTATATTATAGATAGTACTGCAAGCAAAATGTATCTATTAAATGCCTATACGGTCTCACTACACAGATCACTATAGTTCCTAATTGTGACACAAGTTATGGTTCACATAGTCACTTCTAGGAAATGGTGAAGAATTAAAACAATATGTATGTTTAATGGTAAGCCTTCTGGCTGTATTTTGCCCATGTTATTTTGTATTATTGTGCATCGACCTTTTGGGACATGGGTAGGCCTATATAGCGCAAGTGACAGCCGGAGTGAATCGGTTAATGAACCACCTGTTCGGATCGGTACTACAGCCAGATGCGGTTGTATAGCAAAATACTGAGACGGAAATGTTCACAATTTTGGAGTGAATATAAATGCTTATATAATGTATGTTCGCAATGGTGTATGTTGTTAGTACCAACGAGAACCCGTTCTATGGGCAATCTTCGCTTGAAGTTGGGCAGTTTAACATGGGTTTTAATGGCAGATGACATCTGTGTAGTGAGACCTAAGAAATTAATTTGGTAAAATCTATATGCACTATCCCACAGACAGGAAAGGCCGTGGTATGTGCTTTGTGCTATCCTGTTTGTGGGATGGTGCATATGAAAGATCCCTTGCTACTAATGGAAAAATGTAGCGGGGTTTCCTCTCTAAGACTATATGTCGAAATTACCAAATGTTTGACATCCATAGCTGATGATTAATACATCAATGTGCTCTAGTGTTGTCGTTAAACAAAACAAACTCAAACTTCAGAAGCACTATATTAGCAAATTCACAGCGAATCAAGTGAACGCTTTCCCGTCCCCGTTACTAAGGATCTGAATGGCTGAATAGTGAATTTAAACGCCCCCCCCCCCCCCACCCCCACCCCCGTCACTGAACACAGCAGGGCGGGACGTAGCTTAGTGTACAGCGTTCGTGTACATTGGGCTATTTCTCGCTCCAGCCAGTGCATCACGTGTTTAGTATTGTTTCTCTCTTGAATATAATTATCAGTTAAACGTATTCGCACACTTTAATAAAATAATATGGTAGTACTGGCGTACTGATTGCACCAAACATCTCCAAAAGCTAGTGATAAAAGTAAATTGTTGATATGGCAGTCAGTTAAAAATATTCTGACATTCCAGCATATTATCATATTATAATTACAAACTTTCCGAATTTATACGATTTACTGTATTCTGATTGGCTGACGTCACTAAAAAAACCAAGCGTTATCCTTCCATAAACCTCATAAAAATACGTCATCACGGAAGACCAAGATCGATTGGAACTATTTTTAGCTGGATGGGCGAGACGCCCAATGACCCAGTTCGGTGATCGTTTTAAAAATAGAACAAGGAAGTGACCTGTTTTCTCGATTAAAAACACATAAGGGAAACTGGATGAGATATTCATGTTATATAAAAAAAAAAATTACAATATATTTTTTATTTGTTTTTATTCTGTTAAAAACAACCCCCAAAACATCCAATAGTATGTATACATGTATTCCTACGCTTATTTACAGAACATGGCTGATGGTAAGAACGAAAGAAATTATTTTTGAGTGTTTTAAGGTACACTTCTTGTACTGTTTGTAATTATAAGAATTGTTTCTCATTTTTTTGGAATTTATCGATGTATAAAAGTCACAAATGTAGTATAAAATCGCGTAGCTACGCGATTTTATACCATTTGTGACTTTTATAAATCGATAAATTCCTAAAAAAATGAGAAACAATTCTTATATAGTGGTTTCAAAATACAATTTCTTTGCTTCTAAATGTTTGAACCAGTAGGCCTATTGTTTTTAACCATATATAAAGGTAATATTTCATGTTCTGTTAAAACTACTACATCTGTTGTGAATCGTTTAACATTTGGGGACGGGGCATAACCCACTGGTAAAACGCTCGCCTGATGCGCGCCGGTCTAGGATCGATCCCCGTCAAAGGGCCCATTAGTCTATTTCTTGTTCTTTGAACCCGATACATCTTCCATTAGTAGTAAGGGATCTTTTATGTGCACCATCCCACAGACAGGATAGCACATACCACGGCCATTGCTATACGGGTCATTCTACAGAAAGCGTCACTTTTCAAAATACAAATTCAAGATAAAACAATTAAAAGATATGCATTTTCATTATTAACTTTTGGAAACTAGATGAACAAAGAAACATAAAATTATATCTGGCTACGCAGAACTGTAATCGGCCTGCACGTGCAGACACGTGTTACTCTATGAACAAGGTCATTGTGTCATTGGTGTTACCGGACAAGTGGGATAGTTCAGCAGTGTGATCCAATTGGTTTATAGTGATCAAGAGCACATGAATGTGTTATCTGAGTGTCCTTAATAACATACATGGAATAACTTTAGAATTAAAAACTATCCAAGGGTGTGATTGTGCAATTCCACACGGATATTCTGTATGTGACTTAAATCATACACTGTCGCAGTTTTAATTGTTTAAAAATATGGAGTCCTTCAAAATAAATTTCATCAAAGTCACAAAGGAAATAAACAATTTCAATTTAAAAAATAAAGTTTCTTGAGAAATAACAGCTACAATATTCATGCGTAACACCAATGACAAAAAAGTAACACCAATGACAATGTGTAATACCAATGACATGTGACAAGATGGCGGATGGGAGGACAGAAAATCCGGTGCTGCAAAAAATGTCAGTTTTTTTAAGATATATACAGGTATAGAATGACTAATAAGCTCTCTGGAGATATACTGGCAATGACGCGGTATCTTGGTAGTTGTTTAATATGACAAAAGGTGGTAAAACAGCTAAACAACCCTCAAAACGACGATCTTCTGGAATACCAAAAATGGCGTCCGCCAACGTAAACAAAGACCCCACCCAACAAAAGTCTGTGAACTCAAACCCTACACTGGTAGCACAAGTACCCCAGGTTTCTTACGTCTATAATCCACAAATGCCAATGTCATTTCCACCAGGCTCTATGAATACAAGCGCCACACCTGTCCCTCACGCTGGTACAACCAACAGTTTAATGTACATACCACAAGTACAAAATCTGCCGACAACATCGTCAGCGCAAACTGGTACTACACAACAAACACTGACAACTCCTACTCCTTGGATCGTAAGTCTCTATGAACAGATCGCTCAGCTTACCTCCACCACTTCTGAAATCTACAAACGAACTGAACGTCTAGAAACAATAGAGACCAAGATATGCACGATAGAAAGCTCACTTATGAATCTACGTAGCAGTGTCGACGCCGCCAATGAGAGAATAACTAAGGTAGAACAGAGTTGCCAGTTCATGAGCAGATGAGCAGATAGATTTGAGGAGATCAGAAGTGAAAATAACCAGCTAAGACAATCTGTAAATGACTTAAAAGAAACTGTGAAAATAGCCAACGACGATATATTTCACTTATCCAAAACTGCATACCAAACCCAAGATGAAAACCAGAGATTGTATGACGATATTTTGTACTTACAAACTCGATCAATGCGCTTTAACCTTCTTTTCTCTGGACTTCCTGACCAAGGACAAAACGAAAATACAGAAGAGGTGGTAAAAACATTTATTAAAACGGAACTAGAAATCACTGAGGACACCCAAATCCAAGTAACTCATAGACTTGGTCCATACAGGCAATCCCAACCAAGACCAAGAACAATAGTGGCCCATTTCCAGCAGTTAAAAGATAAAGACAAAATTAAAATGGCTGCAAAAAAACTTGCTGGAAAGCCTTTCGGCATCAACGACCAGTTCCCCCGGGAAATAGCCGAGAGAAGGAAGGAGCTATACCCTGTGTATAGAGAGGCCAGAAGGAAGAACCAGAAAGCATTCCTCAAAGTGGACAGACTGTTTATTGATGGCAAAGAATACCTACCTGAAAGCCGCACATCTGAATATCACACCCCAACAAGACGCCAAGATATGGACGCCCACAGCAGTAGCAGAGCCCCACCCAGAAAGAGGAATAGAGTACAAACTCCCACCCCTGCCCCTGACTTTGCGGACAGAAATCCATTTGGTACATTAGCCACTGCATCTTCTAGCTAGGACTGTCATGGAGGCACCAACTGTGTACAGCATAAAGTAACTCTTCCCTATACATCACAACATACCTGGCTAAATAACACTCCAAATGTTTTTTGTGTGGCTCAGAGACAACTTCAACATGTCATATCTATTTGTAATGCAAATGAATATGCTAAGACAAATGAGGTACCTGAACTAAATCAAAACTATGCTGCGAAAAAAGATGATCTGAATCCCAATGGTTTGTATCATGTAAATAGCCAAATACCACATATCCCTTATTGTACCACAAGTGATCAAATTGTGACTTATAATGTATCTAAATCCACTGATATGTATGACATAAGCAGCCAAATATCAAATGTGATGCCCTTTTACAATACAAGTGACTATTCTGTGACAAATAATGTACCCACAGGTAAATCCACAGAAACAACCTATGTATCTAAACCCATTCACATGTATGATGAAAATAGCCAAATACCACATGTGACCCCCTATTGTACTAGGAATGAACATACTGTTACCCATGATGTATTTAAACCCATTCATATGTATGATGTAAATAGCAAAACACCACATGTGACCCCCTATTGTACTACGAATGAACATACTGTGACCTATGATGCATCTAAACCCATTCATATGTATTATGTAAATAGCCTAATTCCACATGTGACCCCCCATTGTACTACAGGTGAACATATGACTTATGATGTATCTAAACCCATTCATATGTATGATGTAAACAACCAAATATCAAATGTGACCCCCCATTGTACTACAAGTGAACATATTGTGACCTATGATGTACCTAAAACCATTGATATGTATGATGTAAATAGCCAAATACCACATGTGACCCCCCATTGTACTACAAGTGAACATATTGTGACCTATGATGTACCTAAAACCATTGATATGTATGATGTAAATAGCCAAATACCACATGTGACCCCCCATTGTACTACAAGTGAACATATTGTGACCTATGATGTACCTAAAACCATTGATATGTATGATGTAAATAGCCAAATACCACATGTGACCCCCCATTGTACTACAAGTGAACATATTGTGACCTATGATGTACCTAAAACCATTGATATGTATGATGTAAATAGCCAAATACCACATGTGACCCCCCATTGTACTACAAGTAAACATATTGTGACCTATGATGTATTTAAACCCATTCATATGTATGATGTAAATAGCCAAATACCAGATGTGACCCCCCATTGTACTACACATGAACATACTGTGACCTATGATGCATCTAAACCCATTCATATGTATGATGTAAATAGCCTAATTCCACATGTGACCTCCCATTGTACTACAGATGAATATATGACTTATGATGTATCTAAACCCATTGATATGTATGATGTAAATAGCCAAATACCACATGTGACCCCCCATTGTACTACAAGTGAACATATTGTGACCTATGATGTACCTAAAACCATTGATATGTATGATGTAAATAGCCAAATACCACATGTGACCCCCCATTGTACTACGAGTGAACATATTGTGACCTATGATGTACCTAAAACCATTGATATATATGATGTAAACAACAAAATATCATATATGACCCCCCATTGTACTACAAGTGGACATATTGTGGATAAGAATGTAACAAATATGACCCCGAATTGTAGCACAAGTGAACATGTTGAGACCAATGATGTACTTGCACCCAAATCCACCTATATATATAATGTAAATAGACAAATAAATTGTGAGACCCATCACGGTAATACAAGTGGATATACACAGCCCAGTACTGTGATCAGTGATGTACATCTCCTTAAAGCAAAGCATACATATGTTGTAAATAGCCATGTAACCCCCCACTGTTTTGCTATTGAACCTACCAGTGATACCCATGCACCTAACAGTTATTTTGTAAACAGCCAGGCTTCATCTTACACTGTATATAATTCCCAAACCACTGATAACATAGACTTTACCAATATGAAACACAACTGTATTTACTTAAAAATACTCAGTTTAAATGTCTGTGGCCTAAGAAACAAATTGGTTATACCTGACTTTCTAAATTTTGTCTCACAATATGATATTCTATGCTTTACTGAAAGTAAAACTAATGAAAGTGATTGTTTATCACAGTTAATCCCAGGTTACACTCTACATTTCAATAATAGAAAAGGTAAAAGATCATCTGGTGGTATTGTTATTGGTGTAAGAAATGAACTGACCAACCTAGTTAAAATAAATGTAAAAAATAACTCACAGTATATTTCATGGTTTAGTATTTTAGACAAAGAGTGTATAGGTAATAGCGTAGCTGCTGGTGTTGTGTATATTCCCCCAATTGGCTCACCATACTTAAAAGTTGATACTTTTGATATTATTGAAAATGAAATTTCCCAAATGACAGAACCAGGTAAACCTCTGCTCCTAATAGGTGATTTTAATGCAAGAACTAGATGTTTGCCCGATTACACTACACTTGATGATCATAATACTATATATATTGATAATGTTGACATGGAAACCTTTTTAAATGATATAGCAAAGCTTGATACTTTAAATGTACCCAGGGACAGAGCAAGCCAGGATACGGGTAAGGTTAACAGCCATGGTTTCAAACTTCTTGATTTGTGCAAACATAATAATATATATATCCTCAATGGTAGATGCGGAAAAGATAAAAATATAGGCGCAGTCACCAGTAAAGATTGTAGTTTGATTGATTATGTTATTGGTACTCACCACATGTTTAAATCTGTCATTGACTTTGAAGTGTGTAATTTTGACCCACTCTTTTCAGATATCCACTGTGCAGTTGTACTTACCTGTAAGATTCAGACAGACCGTGACATACAAACTAAACATAACCAATGTGTAAATGACGAGTTGGAGTCAATTAATATCCGTAAATGGAACGCCAATAACAGTGAAGAATTTATTAGCAATATCAATACAAACTTACTTCAATCACTATCGGTAATTCTCGATGATGAATCTATCAGTATCCCAACACGTGTAAACCAAACAGTCGACACGCTGAACAAGCTATTTTTAGACTCAGCAAACTTAACATTCGGCCACGTGCCGACACGTAAACATAGATCTGGCACGTCTCCAGATAATAAGCGACCCTGGTTTCCAGATAATAAGCGACCCTGGTTTCCAGATAATAAGCGACCCTGGTTCAGTAAACGGTGTAAGCTTCTACGAACAAAATATTTTGAGGCAAAAAAATGTTTCTCGAAACATAAAACTATAGCAAATAAAATGAATTTAACAAACGCAAGTAAATGTTATAAGAAATATATATTTAAATCTTATTCTCATTACAAATTTAAAACAGAGCAGAACATGAGGCTATTAAAAACAAATGACCCCAAAGAATTCTATAAAATATTTAAAGAGACAAAAAGCAGGACAGAAAGTGTACCACCGGTTGAAGATTTCTTTAATTATTTCAGCGAATTAAATAAGGACCTATCGGCCTATACAGTGCCCGACATAAATATTGATGATCTCGTAGACCAAGTAAGCAACGATGATATCATAAATGGAAGATTCAGCGAGGACGAAATACTCAAATCAATAAAACAACTAAAAAACAATAAAGCAGCAGGTGTAGATAAAATAATTAACGAATATATTAAATCGACAGCCCACTTATTGCTCCCATTCTATGTTAAACTCTTTAATATACTTTTAGACCATAGTGTGTATCCAGAAGAATGGCTGACTGGAATAATTATACCAATCTTTAAAAATAAAGGTAGTAATTCATCCCCTGAAAACTATCGACCAATTACATTACTATGTTGCTGTTCAAAGTTATTTACAACAGTATTAAATAACCGGTTAACTACTTTTATTGAAGAAAACGATGTTATGAGCGAAGCCCAGACTGCTTTCCGCAGAGGTTATTCGACTATAGATCACTTATTTACACTTCATTCACTAATTGATATCTTGAAAAACAGGAAAAAGAAACTATATTGCGCATTTGTGGATTTTGAAAAAGCTTTCGATATGATCCCAAGAGCACATCTATGGCACAAATTACTAGAAAATAACATAAATGGTAAATTCTTTAGAATCATATATCAAATGTATCATTAATATTTGTAAATAACAAGAAATCACCATTATTCGCATGCCATAATGGTGTACGTCAAGGTGACAATTTAGCCCCGATTTTATTTTCCCTGTATCTAAATGATCTAGAAAACTATTTACTTAATCACGGTTGCGAAGGTGTTTCTTCCATCGCAGATAATAAAAATAACACACTAGACATTGGAATACATCTTATTTGCTTATTGTACGCTGACGATACTGCTTTACTAGCAACAAGTGCGGTCAATTTACAACACACGTTAAATATATTCGATCAATATTGTAATATATGGAAACTTAAAATAAATACTACAAAAACAAAAGTCTTAATTTTTAATGGAAATTCTAAAGATTATAAATATACTTTTAAGATTGGAAAAACTACTCTCGAAAATGTCAAAGAATACAAATATTTAGGTGCCATTTTTACTAATCTAAATAAATTCAAAAATACTAAGATTAGACTTAAACAACAGGTGACAAAGGCTATGTATTTCGTTCTGGCAAAAGCAAAAGATCGTCATCTATCAATAGAATGTAAACTCAAAATGTTTGACTCGATGGTTCTGCCAATATTATTATATGGATGTGAAATATGGGGATTCGAAAACAACGACATCTATAACTCTGTTCAAATCAATTTTATTAGACATATTCTCCCTGTGAAAAAAGCTACCTCAATTTGCATGTTATATGGTGAACTTGGTAGAATGCCAGTCGAGTTGTCTATCCACAAACGATTAATTTGTTATTGGGCACGAGTTATCTCGGGGAAACAATCTAAACTATCTCTATTATTATACAAATCAATGATGAGAGACCATATTAGCAATGGAACTAACTATAACTGGATTACTGCTGTTAAAAATATTTTAGATTATCTAGGAATGAGTAATATATGGCTATCACAAACCTTTCTATCGGTAAAATGGCTATCACAACAAATTAGCATACGACAAAACGACCAGTATTTACAAACATGGAAAAATAATATTTCAGAATCATCGAGAGGTAAAACCTACGAATATTTCAAAGACCAACTAAATTTTGAAAATTATCTTAATATTATTCCTGAAAAATTATGGACTGTTATGATAAAATTTAGGACTTCTAACCATTATTTACCTGTTGAGACTGGACGTTGGAATACAGTTCTATTAGAAGATAGACTTTGTACTATTTGTGATGAAAACGACATAGGAGACGAATTTCATTATTTATTTGTATGTAGTTTTTTCAATAATACCCGGAAAGAATGTTTACGTCCATATTATTATATACGACCAAACATATATAAATTTAGAGAACTTATGAGCAGTAAAAGAATAAGCACACTAAAAAAATTAGCCAAATTCATGAATATAATTTTTCAAGTATTTAAACGCCCATAACAACAATACCCAACAACAACCACAATTACCATACATTAACCAGTTAATGAAACTATAGGTCAACATAGAACTACACTTGATATATTTTAAATCATATTACATTATTTTATGTCTTATTGTTATTTTATGAAAATTTTATTTTTATTATTATTATTATTATTTATTTATTTTATTTATACCTATATATTGTAATACCAATAATTATAAAGTACACAGTTGTAACTGAAATTTTCTGAATAATTATAATTTTAAAATATACCTCTACTTTGTTACATCGCAGAATGCATCTATATGGTTAATACACATATCTCTATAATGTAATATCATGTATTTATATTATTAATACACATATCTTTATAATGTAATGTCATGTATTTGTATTTGTATTCATATATGTACCAAGCAATGTATCCTCCTGTTAACCATCTTGTCAAAATCAGAATATGTATGTTCCTCTTACGCCGTTGCATAACGGCCTGAGTGTAATAAAGTTCTGTTCTGTTCTGTTCAAGACTGTATCCTTGAAACACTATTATTCTTGAGACTACCACTATTTGTTAGCAAAAGTATGTAATTAATATTTACTTAAATGTTTTTTTTTCGGGGGGGGGGGGGGGGGCGTCTTCAGCCTACAACTATCAAAAACCTATTAGAATAATTGTGTGTTTCTGTATTGATAAGATACGGCCGATCAGTTTAAAAAATATACAAAAAATATACAAAATGACAAAAAAATATACAATATGACAGTTTAAAAAATATACAAAATTAAGACACACAGTAAAAAGTTGTAATCCTACTTTTACTTTTACGCAAGCGCTGCAAAACTCTACGTTAAATGTTCCAAATATTTTCAGAAAACGAGGACGCCTTATAAAAACGTGATGCCATTCTAATGTTTTCAGTACATACATTATACAGTAAATCAAACAAATTATGTTACTATTCAAGAAATAAATCATACGAACTGCGTCATTATTCAAAAGAGTTAAATCTTTCCTTTTAACAAAAAAGCTATTTTAATGCAGGATTTTCAATATTTTTTTTAAAAATAAAATTTAAATAGCCTTTATTTGAAATGAAACATATTATGTAATGTAATTTTCCGATATTTGACTACAACTTGGTAATACATTTTTGGTATGATTTTAACTTTTCTTTATGATAAAGTTATCCTCTTAAACAGAAAGGGGCGGGACGTAGCCCAATGGTAAAGCATTCGCTTGATGCGTGGTCGGTCTAAGATCGATCCCCGTCGGTGGACCCATTGGGCTATTTCTCGTTCCAAACAGTGCTCCATAACTGGTGTAACAAAGGCCGTGGTATGTACTATCTTGTCTGTGGGATATAAAAAATCCCATGCTGCTAATCGAAAAGAGTAGCCCATGAAGTGGCGACAGCGGGTTTCCTCTCTCAATATCTGTCTGACGCCATATAACCGTATATAAAATGTGTTGAGAGCGTCGTTAAATAAAACATTTCTTTCCTTCTTAAGGTTAGTAGTCTGAAGTTTCTAACTGCGTTTAGCATTTGGAAAAATAACATTTCCGCGCATGCGCGGTTCGATATTTTCAATTAAAAAAGTGAATAGATTGTGAACTATCAATTTTCTAATGAGTTGATTGTTAATTAAAAGAATTTATACAATTATTTACAGTTGTTGCGAACAGAATGAATGAATGAATGAATGTTTAACGACACCCCAGCACAAAAATACACATCGGCTATCAGTGTTTCTGCCATAAAGAAAATTTTGGGTATGGCACTATGGAACTGAATGCAACCACAGTCAACAGGGGATATGGGGGACCTCCCCCGGAAAGAAAATTTGTTAAGTTTAGGGTTAGGGTTAAGAAAATCATACAGTAATGATGAGAGTAATTAATTTTGTCAAAAAGTTAGTGTTAGTGTTTTTTGGGCGTGCGTGCGTGTGTATGTGCATGGGCGGATCCAAGGGGGGGGGGGGGACCAGGGGGACGCGTCCCCCCAAAAAATTGTTCAAGTGCCCTCAAAATGTCCAAGTGCCCTTTTTGTTTGTAGAATTTTTTTTTTTTTAAGTAAACAATAATTATATTGTAGATAAATGAAATCAAGATTTTCGTGTACATGCGCAAGCTTGCAGATATGTGTCTGTGTTATTGAGTCTCAATGGGGCCCCATTGAGGTTCTAACGCGAGTGACGCCAATTTACTTCATTATTGCTAGTATATTATGACGTAGAACTGTAGGAATTCATATTAATTGTAAATATCAAAAGTTGTAGTAAGGTGCCCTTTTGACGAGTCAATGTGCCCTTCTTTTTTGGTCCCCCCCCCTAAAAATATTTCCTGGATCCGCCCATGATGTGTGTGATAATGGGGTGTCAATGAAAATCATAAAGCTACACATTAGTGGTTAAAGGGACATTCCTGAGTTTGCTGCTATGTTTAAGATGTTATCGACTAACGGAGACATTTTAACGATTGTAATTACATATCAAATATATTTTTCTGCATAAAATATTAATGGCTGTATATTAAACGTATTTCTGGTCGTTCTAATATTTGTACTAGGTTAAATTTCATTTTATTTCCTAAAAAAGATTTTTTCGTACATACGAAATTATTTGAAGACAAACTCCAGTTTGGGCTTCTTATAAATATCGAGAGGACCAGAAACACATTGAATATACAGACACTGATATTCTAAACAAGAAAATATATTTAATATGTAAGTTTAATCGTAGAAATATTTTATTAGTCGGAAAAATCTTACAATGCAGCAAACTCGGGAATGTCCCTTTAAACTTTTAATTTTTGTTCGTTTTGGTTTGTTTTTTGTTATTGCTGTTGTTGTTTTTGTTGGTGGTGTTGTTGATTTTGCTAAACGAAAAAGTGAGGGGGGGGGGGGGGGCACTGATATAGATTGTCCCCCGGCGTTGAAAAGTGAGGGGACGCGTCTCCCACCGATCGACGCCCATGAGGGAGAGGGTCCTTCTTTAAAATAAATGAATGCGTTAAATATGTATGGCCGATGCTGGCACGGCACAAGACTACTTCATCCTTCCTGCATCGCCTGTAGGATGACTGCCACTCTCCCAGGACTGCCTTGACAGAATGAAGCTCGTTCGCAACAGCACCGTCCGAATCGTCTTGCCAAGTCGAAAAGATATATGGGTTAATATGAAATTTAAAAACACTGTAGGTGACACCAACATGGACACGGCGCAAGTTCAAAGCAGACTTGGCAGCAACATCTGCCTTTTCGTTACCCTTAATGCCAACATGGCTGGGTACCCAACAAAATATAACATCTTTATTGGCAATTGATAAAAATACACACTTTCGTATCACCATCCCAACTAAGGGATGCTCCAGTGTCATGTACTGTAGTAGAGCTTGAAGACACGAAAGTGAGTCTGTAAAAAATAATATACTTGGATGCACATGAATCCTTAATCTGTTCCAGGGCTTTAATAATTGCCCAAATTTCAGCAGTAAATATATTGATGCTGAATCGGGCAACCTCATGGACATTATTGCGTCTGATGGAAAAACTGTAGCACAAGCCACATAATTCCCATCCCGTGATCCGTCTGTGTAAACATGAATGTAATCACAGTAGGGTAGACCGGGGCTGGTTGTCACACTTTTTATGTCGTTACATTTTTACAATTTATAAAATCTTATTGTCAACTGATTTTCTTGTAAAGTTGAAGTCGTTTATATCAGCCATATAGTGTAAAGGTAAATTTCGCCCAGCTTCATTTAAATATATGATTCGAGCTATTGAAAATATTAAAATTATTGAGACAACCTGCCCCGTTACGGGGTTGCTTGTCACAGGTCCTGAGGTTGGTTGTCACTATATGTTTAATGTATGAAAATACAGTAAAACACAAAAAGTTGAAGTTCTTGTAATTGGATATCACAACTCAGTGTTGTCCAATTTAAGACTTTTATTAATTTAAAAACAAAAAATATTTACAACAAAGTAATTATTTAATATGCCATACTTTAAACAATAACGATATATATGTACTTGAATTTTCAAAAGTATATGTATGTATGTATTTATAAATGTATGAATATCTATATATTGTATACATATCGGATTTGACGGGCACAGGGAATAAGCATCTGGGTTTTTTGGCCTCACATTGTCTTTCGTGCCGTTGCCGGGACTCGAGAACATATGGCACCCAATCGCTCACATTTCCTTGACTACCACGATTACCGCTTTGTCACCGAGACATTATAAAAAGAATGTTATCCGAGGATATAGCCTACATGGAGCCTACATACGTGTATATACAATTATTTTTGGCCTCATATGTATGTATGGATGGATGGATAGATGAATGTATGTATGTATGAATATGTAAAATTTTAAACTTTGTTTTGTTTAGCGACACAACTAGATCACATTGATTTATTAATAATCGGCTATTGGATGTCAAACATTTGGTAATTCTGACTTAGTCTTAGGGAGGAAACCCGCTACATGTTTCCATTAGTAGCTAGGGATCTTTCATATGCACCATCCCATAGACAGGATAGTACATACCACAACAATTGATATACCATCCTTGGTACGTATGTATGTATGTATGAATTTACGTATGTATGCATGCATGCACGTATGTACGTATGCATTCACATATGTATCGCATGCATGCAGGTATGTAAATTGCAATTCACCATGCTTTTGCGTTACCGGGGTTGGTTGTCACGTGTTATTGCATGTGACAACCAACCCCCGACACCGTGTGACAACCTGCCCCCTCACGACCCATTCACAATAATTACTGTCTGTCAGACCAGTGTACTAGTCTATTGCTTATAAGTTTACACCATAAGAAGCAGACTTTCATATCTGTTTACCACTGTACTAATCTCAAACAAAATGTACAATTGGTAAAAACTAGAATATAATGACATTAATTTTTTTTTAAAACATACAGAGCGAAACAAAATGTCAACTTTTGAAATCTCATAAAAATGCCGTGAATTCTTTGTAATTTAAATATGGCGGAATATAAACATTTCAGCCACATACTTGTCTTAGTCCAGTACGCTTACGCCGTTTAATGGAAGAGATATGGCCATTGTGACAACCAACCCGTGTTACAACCAACTCCGGTCTCCCCTACCGCTCTTGGATTTCCATGAAATGTTGTTTATAAATAACTGCATCTGTGCGATCTTTTTTAGGATGCACAAGATCGAATACAATTTTTGGTGGTTTGATACACCAAGATGGCAAAATAAAATATGAAGGCGTTTCCAAAATGTCTGTTAAATCGATGTTGGAAACTGATAAAAACTGCTTAATGCGAAGACCAAATGTTCGAATCGCATTCGGTTTCGCATTAAATAACTTCATATATTTGTTATGAAACACCGCATTGTGTGCGGGATGTTTTGGCATTGATTTAATTTTTGTAGCATACTGCAGAGAAAGCTTTGCACGTTTAGCACTCAAATTAGGTTCTTGTGCATCGACGTACAAGCTCTCCACAGGAGATGTTTTGAAAGCACCAAGACAAAGCCTAAGTCCCTGGTTGTGTATAGGATCTAGCATTTGCAAGTAAGACTTACGTGCTGACCCATACACAATACACCCATAATCAAGTTTAGACCGAACTAAAGATCTATAAAGTCGGAGCATAACCTTTCGAACTGCTCCCCATTCAGTCTTGCCAATAACCTTTAAAATATTGAGGGCCTTTAAGCCCTTCTTTTTCACATACTGTAAATGAGGAACAAAAGATAGCCTCCTGTCAAAAATAACCCCTAGAAATTTGGTCTCCTCCACAACTGGAACTGGAGTTTTGTCCAGAAACAGCTGAGGATCTAAATGTTGACCTTGTTTCTGGCAGATATGCATACAAACGGTTTTTGACGTTGAGAATCGAAATCCATTGTCAGTTGCCCATTGTTGAAGTTTATTCAAACAAAGCTGCAACTGACGTTCAATGATACTCATATTGGGCGACCTGTAGCAAATCCGAAAATCGTCGACATATAACGAGTTATCAACACTGAGTGATGCTGTTAATTTTCACGGAAAATAAAGTTACTGACAGGATGCTACCTTGAGGCACACTCATCTCTTGGGAGTGAGAATCGGATAACGTAGATCCCACTCGTACCTTGAAAGACCTACTAGTATTCTGTAAGAAATTTGAGATAAAGTCAGGCATACGGCCTTTTAGGCCCATGCCATGGAGGTCTTTCAAAATCCCATACTTCCACGTGGTATCATAAGCTTTCTGGAGGTAAAAAAAAGACCGATACCAAATGCTGGTTATGGATAAAAGCATCCCTACAAAACGTTTCAAATCTAACAAGATGATCGACCGTGCTACGTCTAGGCCTGAACCCACATTGCACGTTAGTAAGCAATTTGTGGGACTCAAGATACCAGAACAAGTCTACGGTTGATCATTCTTTCTATGGCTTTACAAATGCAACTTGTCAAAGCAATAGGGCGATAACTGGTAGGATTTGTTGGATCCTTACCAGGCTTACGAATAGGCATAACAATGGCTTTTCTCCAATCAGAAGGAAAGTCACCCGAAATCCAGATTTTGTTAAAGATATTTAATTTAATAGAACCACTAAGGATGATTCAGGTAAGTGTTTTAAGAGTTGATAATGTATTTCATCTAGTCCTACTGAAGTATCATGGGTCCTGCAACTCCTCCAAAGAGAAGTGCCTTTTGTTATTTGTCTACTATTCACAAGTCGAGTCACAAAAATGTAGCATACCTTTTGCAGATCGAATATATAATAACTGAAAACAAATTCTAATGATGGGGGGGGGGGGGGGGGGGGGGGGGGGGGGGGGGGGGGGACTTAAAAGTCATAACCATTAAATGATTTGGCCTTGTTGATCTGGCACGTATGAGGTCATGTGACACACACCGAATGTTAAACGTCTTTCATTTTAAGTCAATTTCTACGAGTCAAGTCGGTAATGTTAAGGAATAAACAAAAACAAAACGACTCTTAGTCGGTTCCACAGGGAACGCCGTTTTCATACTATGAAATTTACTACATGTTATTTATTTTTGAGCCAATTGTTTTGTAAATTGGACACAAAAATAGTATTTATTTTTTATTTCCAAAACGCTTTTACTTGTCTTCTTACTTTTGTAGAATGATGGGACAGACTATAGTAAACGTAATGGTTTTAGGGGTTTGTAAAGTTTTGTATTTAGTTACTTACTTGTCTGAACTTTATTGTTAATGGAAATCTTCACTAACTGTGAAGAAAAACCTCACAAATGAACGACACGCAGACGACAACAAATCGGAAGTTAATTGCGCGAACCAAGCACCATGCAGTTAGGGACGTTGAAAACATTCCAGCAAAACATTTATTTTAAGAAAAGGGCCATTATGCAACTATGATGCTGCACAAGTCCCTTTGATTTTCAAATCATCTTCAAAAATAGGAAAAGCGAGGAAAACAGCATCTTATTAAAACGCATTGTCATTGGTGTTACTAATGGTCATTGGTGTTACTCAGTACCTGGTAACACCAATGACAGGTAACACCAATGACAAATAAGTGCATAATTAATTCATACTCACTAAAGAAACAGTTGAGAAAACTGAAAAAGTGCATGTTGTAGCAGACATACGATGTCTATAATAACATACAAAAAGTTTCTTAAAATTATTAACCATTACATAATTACGATCATAACACCAATGACAGTGAATAAACATACTTTTATATTTTGACAACACATTCATGACATTTAAAGAAAACTATTCACAACTGTTCATTTGTCTGCTGTTTTTGACAAATACGTTTGATGGCTGATATCTACCGGTGGAATGTTTCATCCAGAGTGCATACAGTAACACCAATGACATAAAACTCCAGAGACAAGCGTATATATATATATATATATATATATATATATATATATATATATATATATATATATATATATATATATATAATATTGCCCACCATCTTTTGAATACGGAACATATTTACAAGATTCCTTCTTTGGTGAGTAAGTCAGCCATCAGTACGTATTACATTAAAGGTATTCAGTGTTATGTCTTCTGTTATATGTTTTAACAGTGCATGCTATGTATAGTGTGCTAGGGACAGGTAACACCAATGACACGTTACACTAATCTCGAATAAAATATCTATCAAAGCTGATTACCAGAGAGAAAAAAATGCTATGACAGGATGATATTATTAATAAGGTATCGTTAAAGACAACAAATTTAGTTTTCTATATATAAATAAAAAAGAAATTGTGCAGGGACATAAAAGTGACACTTTCTGTAGAATGACCCATACCAGTCGTACCTGTCGTGGTGCACTAGCTCGAACGAGAAATAGCCCAATGGGCCCACCGACAGGGATCGATCCTACACTCGCAGCGCTTTACCACTGGCATGGGCTACGTCCCGCCCCATGTATGTCAAAATTACCAACTGTTTGACATCCAATAGCTGATAATAAATCAATCAATCAATGTGATCTAGTGGTGTCGTTAAACAAAACAACAATTTGACTTTCAGCGGACCTGATAATAAAATAAAAATAAATAAAAACACACACACACATATACCAAATCGAAAAAAACACAAAAAAACACAACCCCCCCCTCCCCCACAAAACGCACACTAAAAAGAAAGAAAAAAAGAAAGAAAGAGACAAAGAGACAAAGAAGAAAAACAAAGAAAACGGAGTGAAACACTTACCGTACCATATCTCTATCCATATATCAACTGAACGGCACAATAGTTACGAGTCGCCATTAGATTGTATACGATCCATACACATTTTAAATATAAGTGCACATTTAAAATAAATATGATTATAAATGTCAAACAACGATTATGTTCGCGCATCTTTGAAGTAAAACTATATTCGGAAAAATGTATGACGTATCAGCATTGTTGACGTCATCTCAAAGAAATGACGTTTTTAAGGTAACGTTTTCGGTAAGTTTCGTAACTTAACGGAAAATGTCGAAATACCATTGAAATGTGTATGTGGGTGATTTGGCAGGCATACGTGGAATAAGTCCTATTTGTTGTCTTTCAACTTGCAAAATAGAAAACATCCATAGATATACCTATATCAATTTATATAAGTTGTTTGTTTGTTGGGGTTTTTTTCTTCTTCAGCTCACAGGTTATAGCAAGTGAAAATGGAACTAACAGCTAGGATCAGATTCCCGACATGAAGGTCATTTTATTTCATTGTTACAAAATATCACGGGACGAATGCAGGGTTTTTCTAGAGCAGGTGTGGGGTCGGGTTGGGTGGGGTGGATTATTTTGTGTGCAATGTATTAAAAAAAAAAAAAAAAAAAAAAAAAAAAAAAAAAAAAAATGCACCTACAGTATAAAACATTCAAAGTATGCAGTCCAATGTATAATCTATATTCTTTACACTTCACAAGAAAAAAGAAAAAGAACCCTCAACATTTTGGTGAATGCCTCATTATACAACTTTAAGACTGCAGCTTTAAGTGAATGTTAAATTTTGTTTTGTTTAACGACACCACTAGAACACATTGATTAATTAATCATCGGCTATTGGATGTCAAACATTTGGGAATTCTGACATGTAGTCATCAGAGGAAACCCACTTTATCTTTCCTAATGCAGCGAGGGATCTTTTATATGCACTTTTTTCACAGACAGGGAAGCACATACCACAACCTTTGTCCAGTTGTGGTGCACTGGTTGGGACGAGAAAAAGCCCCCAATTACTTGAATGGATCCATCGGGGTGGTTCGATCCTGCGACACAAGCACCTCAAGCGAGTAATCGACCGACTAAGCTAGATCCCTGCCCCTTTAAGTGGATGTAAATTAATGCTGAAATCTTGGGGTTTATATGTATATAACGTTTGTTGTAGTCTGTCTCTCTGTCTCTCTCTCTGTCTCTCGCTCTGTCTCTCTCTCTCTCTCTCTCTCTCTCTCTCTCTCTCTCTCTCTCTCTCTCTCTCTCTCTCTCTCTCTTCTCTCTCTCTCTCTCTCTCTCTCTCTCTCTCTCTCTCTCTCTCTCTCTCTCTCTCTCTCTCTCTCTCTCTCTCTCTCTCTCTCTCTCTCTCTCTCTCTCTCTCTCTCTCTCTCTCTCTCTCTTTAACGACAGAGCACATTGACTATTGCATGGATGGCAAATATTTGGTATTTTTTTAAATATGAAATCTTAGATGAAACCCGCCACATGTTCCCATTAGCAGCAAGATATCTTTTATATGCACTTTCCCACAGACAGGACAGCACATACCACATACTTTGTTATATCATTCGTGGGACACTATAGTTGGGACAGGTAGGCCTATGTATTTTCTTACACACCCGTTGGTATGAATATACTATGTGTTATTTATGATTACACATACTTGTTAACACATGTACGTGTGTTAACAATTTCAAGACATACGACTGGCTTCTCCTGGGTGATGACCAGGTCACCAATGCCATACGTCCAATAAAAAACCAGCGCAATGGAAATCAGTTACACTGTGACGTATAGTTAACCTGATAATCATGTGTCTGTGACGCGTAAGTCAGCTACAAGTGCAACGGCTGTAAATAACTTTTAGTTGAAAAAGATGTTAAAATTTGCTTAAAACCTGTTTTTTTAGGATATGTAAGAAATAGAATAATACATTCGTGTCCGTTAGATACCATTTATCTCACAACGAGTTGTTTTAAAATGTATCAAAATTAGCAAAAGCGAGTTTGATACGTTTTTAAACAATGAGTTGTGAGATACATGGTATCTAACGGACACGAATGTATTATTATCTGTATATTTAACCATTAGATCAGTGACGGATCCAGAAAATCCATTTAGGGGGGGGGGGGCCTAATGGCACGTGGACGAAGATCACTAATGTTCCCGAAGGGATTCCTCAGATTCTGCAACGTAAACAATTATCCGGGCCAGGCCCCTGCCCCCCCTCCCCCTTCACTAGGCTGCTCCTCCCCCCCCCCAATATGACCATACCAGGCGCGTTTTGGGGGGTCGAAACCCTCCCAGGCAGTTCAAGCAAATTTTATTAAAACAATGGTCGTCAGTCTCGACCCCTCCCCTTGCTATATAGCCTAATGATTGGGGGGGGGGGGGTAATCATGAAAATGTTTATATAAAATTAAATCATTCCATGTGACAATAAAATCATCGTCTACGATAAACATCAAAATGAATGTAAATTTGTTTAGTGACGCTAATGATGGGAGGACGATGTACGATCAAAGGGAGACAAACGTGACCAGCACATACTTGTCATTCCTTGTGATTTCGATTTTGTGCGCCTTGTCACCTGTGTTTACAAGATGGCGGCGAGCAGGAACGAATATGTACTAGATGAATTAATATGCTACCTTAGCAACCCTCTGTTCCAAGTTCCAGTTATATCTTTTATGGAGAACAATTGTATCAGTACGTATTTAAATGAGATTACAAAATTAAGGTGTTGGCAACGTTTCGATAGTTTCTGTATATTTTCTTGTTTACCTGTAGCTATCGCAACCTGTTATCGTCGTACTGTTTTTTTTTTTGGTTTTTTAAGAAACATGACAGATCTCTATATTTAGGCTGTTGTGTCCAACAAAAATTGTTCATAATTATTTGGCACTTTGTACTATTAATACATAATAATTTAGGATATGTTGAGAAATGTCAGTTACTGAGTTATTTGGCCGAGTAATCGGCCGTTAGAGAGCTAAACAACATTCACCAATTTTATTACCGCTATCAACCATCGGAGACAATTCTGTAATGAAATATTTTTGGTTCCAGTCAGTGCACCACGACTGGTACATCAAAATCTGTGGTATGTGCTGTCTGGGATGATTCATATAAATGATCCCTAGCTACTAATGGAAAAATGTAGTGGGTTTCTTCTCTTAAGACTAGGCCTATATGTCAGGGTATCAGGTCGTTTTGCCCTTATTCCCGATCGCCCCGTGTCGTTTCGCCCCCATACCGGTTCGTTTCGCCCTCTATACAGGGTCGTTTCGCCCTCATGTTTATGTTTGTGAATGACGAATCAATTTGTTTACGTGACTCTAGTTGCAAATCAGATATAGGTTATCAATTTGTAACCCTTTATCAACCATAAACACCATTTATATGTATATGTTATTATGTGCAATATTTTAAAGAACCCCTCCCCTCACACCATCCCAGTTCCTACGGGCCTGATGTATTTTATATATTAATAAGTACAAAGACTAGCCTACACAATGATATTGTCAATAGGACATATTAGTTATAAAGTGTTTTGGTGTGTGTGTGGGGTGGGGGGGAGGGGGACCGCTTTTCTGCAAATTTGCGAAATTGGCCTCTGTAATATCCATTGACGTGTCATGTTTACATCTATGCTGAAGAAGATTTATGATGAAATATTAAAAGGAGCATTTGCTTCAGTTTACATTTAAATACATGCAGTTTTCTGCTGTCTGCCATTTTGGTTTTTTATGGAATACTCTTCAAGTGGGGTGAAAGACTCTAAAATATTAATATAAAATCAATGATCTCTAGTGGTATCTTTAAACATTGTAAACAATCAAATAATATTAATAATAATAAAATAATATGACGTCATCACATTTGTATTTATATCATAACATGTTATTGCATTCAACGGTTGTTAGATTAAGTCATATCCTTTCACCCCTCTTGTAGAATATTCCATAAAAAGTCAAAATGGCAGCTGGCACAAAATTACATGCTTTTTGCCCTATGCGATCTCGGCGAAGTCGATACAGGTGACATGGTTATCATCTAGTATGTGGAATCCATGCCATTGTAATTGTTTTTTCAAGATTTCTGTCTGGACAAAATGTGGGTAAAATCTGGGCGAAACGACTCGGGGTCGAATAGGAATAAGGGCGAAACGACCCGGATTCATATGTCAGAATTACCAAATGTTTCACATCCAGTAGCCGATGATTAATAAATCAATGTTCTCTAGTGGTGTCATTAAACAAAACAAACTTCAACTGTAATGAAAATGCAGAATTTCTGCCAGTCACTGAGTAGGCAAAGATTCCCACTTTAAAACCACGCTTACTGTATGTTTGATGTTTAAATACCTTTACATTTATTGTTTTTGAGTTGGCTAATAGCACTCTTGCTCCCTACCTCTCCTCTGAGACTAGTTCAAAGAGAATAATTTTTAACTCCCCTTAGTGGTGCTGTAACAATAAACCAGTATATTGCAATGTTTCTTCAGCTCGATATATGAACCATGGTACAGTTACTGTTTTGCATATAGCAATTATTACACGTTATCAGTTGCGTAGCATGGGTTGCCAGTGCCCGGGACAAGGCAAGTATTGCGCCCCCTAACCAGTGGACCGTTAGCACTCCCCGAGTTCCTTCCACCAGTCCAGAATTTTGCATCCAGGGCAACCTCCCCAGTGGCCCCACCCATGCTACACCACGGTTTCTAGACGTTTCGTACCCAAACCTGTTCGTACCATACCAGTTCGTAATCAATTAAATAATGTCATACATTACACCTAACATTTTTTTTTTTTTTTAAATACACAAATATAATGTTATATTACAAACATATTGTAACATTTAGCAAAAGATTTGTTGTACTAATCACTCAGTATCTTTTATAAGCATTAAATGAGCAATTATGTGCTGTGCATCACTGAAGCATTCTGTTTCGTAACCAAAAAGCATACCTTTTCGTAACCAAAAAGCATACCTATTCGTAGCCAAAGAGCAATTCTTTTGTCTTGTAATTTGGTGTCGATTCCACATGCAGCGATGGTGTTTATTGTTATGTATAACCGTTCCGAGATACATTTCGCAAGACTGATCCTCTCTTCGTACGTATATATGCTCAAAACAAAAACATTCATACACGCTTACGTGCGCACACGCACGCACATATTACAAAAATATAATCTGATATCCCATGTTTTTGGAATGTGGAATTTTTTTTAGGTCTAATAATGCCTACATTGTCCGATATAATACATTTTTGATAGAAGAATACATCTTTTTGTTTTAATTTATCCATTTGCTTTAACACATATTTAGTATCTGTCGCAACACGTCCAATCTGCTTTTTGCTTAGTCCGAACGGACATAGAAAGTAATGTGTTTGAAATATATCGACAAATAAGCTGATTTCGCTTGACATGATTCTTCGTGACAATTTCTAATCGCTAATTATTAAAATGCAGTTGGCTTGGATTTTTGTTGTTTTGTTTTTCATTAAATAACATGTACAAATGTGGGTACGAACTGGTATGCCGATGTTCCTCTGGTTACGAACTGGTATGCTTTTGGGTACGAACCGGTATGGTACGAAACGGTATGGTTACGAAACGACCTGATACCCTACACCACTGCACATTATTGTTTCCTTGTAAAGCATTTTACTGTTAAAAGGCCACTGTCTTTTAAAAAAAAAAAAAAAGAATAATGGCACACCCTTATTTATAAGCCCTACCTCTTCTCCCATTATCGATTGGGAATTGTTATATTTTTTTATATAAAACGATTCTCAAACATGTTTAAAATGTTTCAATTGGCACAAGTGTGATAATTGATAAAAGTTGTATTTTGTAATAGGTACATTTAGACAAAAAATTACAACTTTTTGGTAAGGTACATATTGGTTTAGGTACGTTTTGGCTGGGTATGTTTTGGTTTAGGTACTTGTTTCCAAAACATGTTGAAAATTAATTGTGAATTAATGTGTATGAGTTTTAAAGTTACAGTCTCTGATTACCATATTATAACATCATGTACAAATATGAAATACAAGCTCAAATGCACTTTGAAAAAACTTGTGTGTGTTCGCTATGAATGGAAATCGTCAAAAGTATACGCTCGATTCTTTGCTCGGCAAAGCACAAACAACAGCCTGTTGTCAATTTCAGTTAACACGTGCGTTTGCGGATTTGAAATTGTAGGGTTCGTCTCAAAAAATGAAATGTGAAATCTTGCGCTGTTCGAAGAATGTTCGGTTGAGGATACGGTACTAGAGTCTTTCGTTAAAACCGGTTTGATCTTGACAACGTATTATCAACAATCGTACCTTCCTATTTCAGAATTAATATTTTATAAAGTGTTAGTAGAACTTTCAAAGTTTAGTTTGTATACTATTAACACATTAATCATGTATATATTTTTTTTAATAAAATATACTAATGTAGACAATGAATGTTTTAATTTTTTAATTTTACGTGTGTTAAAATGACAAATTCAAATAAATATTTTTTCATTTGGAAAGGGTAAATTTAGTGTGTTTTGTTTAACGACATCAATGTTAGAGCATATTGATTTAAGAGGAAACGGGTGCATGTGCAGCTGGGGGTCGAAACCTTTACCTGCCCAAGCTAAAAAAAAAAATTATATATATTTTCTGGGGTTGCATGGCCCCATATAAACTTTGCTCAACACAGTCTATAATCCCAACTCTGATGAAATCCATGCACATGCGCCTTGGAAACCCGCTAAATTTTTTTAGCAAGGGATCGTTTATATGTACCATCCCACAGACAGGATATCACATACCATGGCCTTTTTTATACTGGTCATGGCGCACTGGCTGGAACGAGCCCGCCGATGGGGATTGATCCTAGACCGACCGCGCATTTCCAAAAAATACCTTTTTAGGTCTAATTAATGAATATAGAATACTAAATGAGCTTGCCTGTCATACCATTTTTATGAAATGAGTGAACAGTTTTGGTATCTAATGAGCGAAAGCGAGTCAGATACCAACACTGTGCACGAGTTTCATAAAAATGGTACGACAGGCAAGCTCGTTTAGTATTTTATTTATTACAAACCAACTGTAAACAAGCCGCAATACAGAAATAACCAAATGCTGAGACTTACTGAAGGTTATTTTTCTACGAATTGGGCCAGGAAATGATCCACGTCACATGTAAACTTAAACGACGTCACAGTGAGTAATGAGATGTCATCAGTGTACAATGCACAAAGGTGTTGAAATTCACAATAATGACTGTTGATCGGACCAGCAAAGATTGAGCTGAGTGAATGGAATTGACTAGATGCGATGCTGACATTTTGTACATAGGGCTGCAAAAATGAGTAGCAGTTTGACGACAGACACTTGCCGCAACATCGTTTTCGCTTCGTACACAATAGGCCCAAATATAGCAGCCCATCTTATCGCAATCTCAATTCATTTCCATACTTTGTAATGGTACACTTCTAAATTACACTATTTTGAACAAACACGGTTAGATACGTTATTAATCTCTGAATAAAACATTTTCAACAGCAATTTTGTACTTTATGTTTTCTAGCGTTCAGAAAAAGGACGAGTCATGCACCCAGGTTATTGTAATGCAGGGAGATGCAAAGTGATGTCATTCAGATTTAAAAAAAAATACTGTGCCAGTCTGTGCGTGCCATTATTACCCTAGTTAGATATTAAGTAATTGTTATCACATGAGTAATATCTTACACTGGTGTGTAATAAATAGAAATAATATATAGTCTTGATAAATGTTACGTAAATCGAACACAACACTTTCTTCCTCTACCCCTAGAGCGTTACGTAATTATTAACACCCCCTTACATGTAACGCATATACCAACCGCTGGCCACTGTTAAAATGTCAAGGCAAATCCCCCACCGACCCCTGGAAAGGTGTTATACCATACATCTATGGATATAAATTTATATGTTTTGGAGATATGAGACGACCCCTCAATCAAGACAGTTAAATTTGTTCAAAATCACGTGAGAAGCTCAGCACCTGTGCAAATCAAGTAAAGTCCCAGTTCTACCAGCGTCCCGCTATAAATGAAGAAAATCAAAGCTGGCCATTGAGTTTGTGGTTGACCTAGATAATGTAGATAAGCGAGCACTGCGAAACTATAGCGATGTGGTGGACCTTTCATGTACCAAACAGAACTGGATCATCCATTCTAAATGCTTAAATAATAAAACTATTCCAAGGACTGCAGCTTTAACATATATAAATAGGTATGTTTTGACCAAAATATGGGTTTGTTGTGGTAGGTACATTTTAGGATGTGTGCATTTTGACCAAAAAGGGGGTATGTTTTGACCAAAAGTGGGTACGTTTTGTTTGGGTACTTTTCGGTTTTGGTATGTTTTGACAAGCTCTAAATTATTTATCATGTCAATTTGATCAAATAAACAAAGTTCATTAAAATGTTTATTCCTTCTGCTTTCATTTGAAAAGTGACAACTATAAAAACTATAATAAATATGCTATGCAAATCCACTTTTGATTTGTACTGCCGACATCTTTGTTACTTAACACAGAAGTGGCTATATACATGCACATAGTGGCTGTCAGGGTTTCGGCCAGAGGGTAAAATGGGTATGGCGCCATACCCAAATGTTTTTCTGATTTTTTTTTTTTTTTTTTTTTTAAGTTAACCTTTTGACAAAATTAATGACTCTCATCTTTACACCGGCCTCGGTGGCGTCGTGGCAGGCCATCTGTCTACAGGCTGGTAGGTACTGGGTTCGGATCCTAGTCGAGGCATGGAATTTTTAATCCAGATACCGACTCCAAACCCTGAGTGAGTGCTCCGCAAGGCTCAATGGGTAGGTGTAAACCACTTGCACCGACCAGTGATCCATAACTGGTTCAACAAAGGCCATGGTTTGTGTTATCCTGCCTGTGGGAAGCGCAAATAAAAGATCCCTTGCTGCCTATCGTAAAAAGAGTAGCCTATGTGGCGACAGCGGGTTTCCTCTAAAACAATCTGTGTGGTCCTTAACCATATGTCTGATGCCACATAACCGTAAATAAAATGTGTTGAGTGCATTGTTAAATAAAACACTTCTTTCTTTCTTTCTCATCTTTACTGTATTACTTTCCTAACCCTAACCCTAAACATAACACATTTTCTTTCTTGGGAAGGCCCCCCCCCCCACCCCACCCCACCCCACCACCTCCTGTTGACCGTGGTTGCATTCAATTCCATAGTGCCATACCCAAAAATATCTTTCTGGCAGAAACACTGGCCGTGTATGTAGCCTTGGCTATTGAGGGCTGGCTATCTGCATGATGTCATATTTGTGGGGGAAATCCAGTGTACGGTCACCACACCCCATCTAAACTTTTCCATCAGTAGCATGGGTTACGTACTAGTCGATTATATTTCAATATGTATTGCAATACGGTTTTGACTGTATACATGTATTGTATTAATATGGTAATATCTTGAATGGATTTCCATGACCTAAGTTAGGTGAATGTCATGGTCTACATTAATCACTAATACATGCACTATGGGAAGTAACCCGGCAACCCCCTTTGAACAGTTGCACACACACAAAAAATAAAAATGAATGCCATATGTTTCACAAAGTAATGTCTTGTGTTCAGTGTATTTATATTTAGAAATCAGGTACCAGATGTTGTGACAAAGGAAAAGTTTTATACATATTAAACACTTTGTATAAAATTAAACATTTTGAAAGATTAATTATATTTGTTTAATGGGCAAATGCTGTATGCATAAGCAATCTAAAGTTCCCTGATATTATGATTGTCTATGCAGAACACTTTGTAAATTAGCTTTTTTGTTTTCCAGTATTTGAGCCAAGTTGTGAAGATTCTTCAGAGTGCAAGCAAGTACACAAAGACTACAAGAAAATGGTTTGTATTAGGCTAGCTTGTTCATTGCTTTTTGGAACTTTTATTTGAAAAGTATACAGGAAAAACTATAAAAGTAACATTTTACAGTTTTGAGAAATATTGATTTTAAAGGTTGACTGCCCAAATGTAATGAGATTCACTGCATACATAAACAACACTGTATTCTTATGGGTCAAAAACCAGTCACATAACCTTTCGTAAATAGTGATATTGCCCTGAGACGGTCCCACGGGTCCATCAAAAGTTATATTGCCCTGACCATTGAAAATAAAAATGAGACAAAATTCTATCCAATTAATGAGTAGGTAACGTAATGCAACATCAGCTGCTAATTCTAATGTAAACAATCGCTAACTTGTGACAAAACACTTTGCTGTCCTTCAACAAAAAGATAACATCTTTAGTCATACTGAGTTTAATTCCGCAAATACGACAAAAATGTCGGTAATTGTCAAATTGTGTATGGAATATCTCACAGATTTAGAAACGTACATAATACATCAAGATGCAGTTGGAATCTGCACTCTCAGGATTTTATGTTACAAATAAAAAAATTCATTTGGAGGTAATCATTAACTGTTCAGTATAAATGTATGTTCAGATTGATCACATTTTGTGTTTTATTTTGCCATTAATATGATTTCGCCACTCTCTCTGGTTATAATGTCTTGAATTTGATTTTTTATTTCGGTAATGTTGCAACTGTTTATTTCCGCATTCCTTGTGACGTCACTAAATCCCATCAGTTAAACGCATTGTGGGAAATTATTAGCATTGACATATATTTCGATTCTGATAAACAAAGCAGGAATCTTATGGATGACATTATGTAATAAAACAATTATTGACCACATTTTGAGCAATATCATGTTTTATGGACCGAAGAAATTGGTATTGACCTTGGCTGTTGGCCTCAGTCAATATCAATTTCTTCAGTCCATAAAACATGATATTGCTCTCAATGACGGTCAATAATTGATCAATATTTTACTGCTGTATGATATTATTAATTTACAAGATATAATGTTTTTGTTGATTTTAATATTTAAACAAATTAATATTACATAATAATAATATTTTTATTTTTTTTATTTTTTTAAATCCCACTGCCCCCTTTCCTTTTTACTCCTTTGAATTCTATCTTATTCGTTCCTGATCTGGCAACTCGTCCATCCCAGTCCTTATCTCCCCAACTGTGACATGCGCTTGTCTCTTGTGGCTATCCGTGTTGATATTAATATTAATAGGTGTTTTTATCTTGTGTTCATTGACTTTTATTTATTTAAAATGACTATGTTTTTTTTTAACAATGAAGGCTATCAGAATGAATTGTTTACTGGCAAAAGAAGATAATGATTTAACTGGTTTCACAGACACACAATGGATAGTCAAACAAAAATCTCTGTTTTGTCAAAGGGCAGGATGTAGCCCAGTGGTAAACCGTTCGCTTGATGCGCGGTCGGTCTAGGATCAATCCCCGTCGGTGGACCCATTGGGCTATTTCTCGCTCCAGCCAGTGCTCCACAACGTACACAATGTACTATCCTGTCTATGGGATGGTGCATATAAGAGATCCCTTGCTGCTAATCGAAAAGAGTAGCCCATGAAGTGGCGACAGCAGATTTCCTTTCTCAATATCTGTATGGTCCTTAACTATATGTCTGATGCCATATAACCGTAAATAAAATGTGTTGAGTACATCATTAAATAAAAACATCTCCTTCCTTCTGTTTTGTCAAAATGTGACTAAATAATTGCCTTTCTCTTGTAAGATTGAGAATGTCCCCTTGTAAAAATCTTGACAAAAACATAAACAACAAGCAAAACTTTCTTACCAATACATGCAAGCACAGTGAAACCTCTCTAAACTGGACATTCTTGGGACCAAGGAAAATATTTCCTGTTTTAAGAGGTATCTGGTTTAAAGAGGTTAAGTTATGTACTGATTATTAAAACGGGACTCTGAAAAATGTCCGGTTGTGATGGAATTCCAGTTTACGGAGGGTCCGGTTTTAAGAGTTTTCTCTGTATTGTATCTCTCATATCTTGAAATCCATATAATATATTTAGCTTGCATTCATGTATGTGTTATATTTTGCTTGCATGAACATGTAGCTATGTGTTATATATATCTTGTTTGGCTGGGTATTCCTGGGATAGATTGTTTCATATCAGGGCTAGCTCGATCCGGCACTCACCAAATTCACCAACTGCGAATTTTGACAACAGATGGCAAATTTTATTTTAATTTGGCGAAATAATTTTATGTAATAATAGACATTTTTTAAAGAAAATAACTGTTGATTTCTACAATTTTTTGAAGTTTAATAAAAAAAAAAAGGCAAATGTTTTGGCTCATCCAAAGCTAGCCCTGTATATTTGAGACCAGGACTTCTTGTTTCATATCCCTCAGCATGAGATCAACTCTCAACATGATAAATAATCTGTTTGATTTGTTTTTGTGATCTCATTCTATTTGTTCTGCGTTCTGTCAGTGTCATCTGACTGGCAGGATCTAGCTCATATTGTAGAGCACTTGCCAGAGATGCTTCGAGGTAGTACTAAACTCAATAACTTCCGGCTGGGTCACCAAACCTTTTATAGAGAAGTGAACACCACAAGTCCTGTGATTGGTGATGAATGTGAGGGTGTTGGTTGTAAAACTAAATAGTTTCATCTGGGCAAAAAATTTATGCAATTGTATTTCATCTAGTACCACTGTGTCAAGTAGCCTTAATTGTGCTTGAAACATGTATGGAGTGCCTGTAAAAAAAAAGTACTCAAATTTTGTGCTGAACTAGAGTAGTCATAGACACTACCCGTTATCTCAGAAATGAGCAGCTTGACCCTAATTTTTTTCTGATTCACTTTAAGGGTGAGGGGTGGAAGTATTCATATTCATGGTGTTTATGGCGATTGATATGCTGCAAGTAGGACTTTTAGCCACATATGTTACTATTGTCGTCTATGGAATTTGATTTGGTAGTATACACCCTAGATTGTAGGATCCACCCCCCCCCTCGCTGGACCCAGTCTCTGATTGTTTCTTGTCCCATTTAATACCCCATGATTGGTATATCAAAAACTGTGGTATGTGCTGTTCTGTCTGAGGGATAGTGCATATAAAAGATCTCTTGCTGCTAATGGAAAAAATTTCCTCTTAAACTATATATTAGAGATGGGTGTTATTAACATTTCATGTTCGGTGTCGGTGTCAATATTTTGGGGGTAATATACTTTGGTCATAACAGGTAGAGGTATGTGTTAACAAGTACCGTATGTGTTATCAAATATAACGAATGATGTGATCCTCACCAACAGGTGTGTTAGAAAGTTTGTTTTGTGGATGATTTGTGAATTAACACCTGCCATTTACATGTAACTGTAATAGTGAATTTTGGCTACTGTTTGCAGATTGACACTCTACTGAGCAGCTTTCTGACCGACACGGGACTCTCTCATGACCAGATTCTTCGTGCTCTGAAGGACTTGAATTCTAAACCAGAACTTCGAGATATCTTTCAGGTTATTTCCCATTTATCACTCATCATGTTCTCGGCCCTGTTTTACAAAGCGATCTTAGGGCTAAGATCACCGTAAGTGCATATCCACCTTATGATCTTAGTGCTAAGAACACTTGGTAAAACGGGGCCGAGAACATGATGAGAGATAAATGGTTTTAATTTTAATTTTACTATTATTTGTTTTTATTCGTAAATGAATGCTATACCACTTAACCAGTTATTTGATTCCAACACCATAGCAAGTTTACATATATATAGAGCATTTTTCATTTGTTTGGACACTTTTTAACTTAAATTATTTCATAAATCTTACTTTGTTAGTACAATTATTACAAACTGGCTTTGAAAAAAAGTATGCATAATTAATTCCTAACAACAAATTTAATTACTATTGTCATTTCTTGTGTATTGCCTGTAGGCTATATGTTTTAAAACAATGCAATCTTCCCCCTACTGTTTATCTGCTGCTGCAGGCTATATATATGACTCATTTTTGGTTTTAAACAAAAGCTAAACAACATTTCAGAAAACCACCAAAACAAAACAAAACAAAAAGTGTCAAAATATGTCAAAATTTATTTTAAGATTAACAAACTCCAAAACTGGTATATACCGGTACACACCATTATAGTTCCAACCACTAAAGTCGAAATTTTCTGATATACTTTCAGAAAGCTGTAACCATGTCTGTTTTAGGCACACTGCTATGGTACACAGGGAAACATTGTTACTCTTACCAGATAAGGGAGCAGGAAGGAAGGAAGGAAATGTATTTTTTAATGATGCACTCAACACATTTTATTTACGGTTATATGACGTCAGACATATGGTTATGGACCACACAGATATCGAGGGAGGAAACCCGCTGTCACCGCTTCATGGGCTACTCTTTTCGATTAGCAGCAAGGGATCTTTTATATGCACCATCCCATAGACAGGATAGCACATACCACGGCCTTTGATGTACCAGTCGTGGTCAGTCTAATTAAAATTAGCTCCACTATGACATGTGGATCTAACAGCAGCCAGTTGGAGCTCATGTCCACCAATCAAAACCTTACTTGCAGAATCATGCCAGTGAATCACGTTTCGTGTGAATTACGAATGCCTTAAAACATGTTTTATTTTATAAAATAAATAATTTGTAATTTAAAACTGAAGACTGATTTAGTTGTGGGTTTTTTAATAAATAATTTGTAATGTAAAATTGAAGACTGATAACCCATCCCATATGTATCGGTATGGTTCACTGTACTGCGGCCACTAAAATAGACTCGCCCGATATTTTTAGAATTTGTATGCTCCCAAATAACGTTATAAAAGGCGAAGTGTGATTGGTCAATATTTAAATTATTATTTACAGACAAAATGTTACCCGGACATTGGAGACTACGCAGTGTTATTTTTAAATCACTGGCATGATTCTGCAAGTAAGGTTTTGATTGGTGGACATGAGCTCCAACTGGCTGCTGTTAGATCCACATGCAATAGTGGAGCTAATTTAAATTAGATTGCAGTCGTGGTGCACTGGCTGTAGCGAGAAATAGCCCAATGGGCCCACCGACTGGGATCAATCCCAAACCGACCGCGCATTAAGTGAGTGCTTTACTTCTGGGCTACATCTCGCCATATGGGGGTGGGATGTACATTGGTCCAGTGGTAAAGCCTTCGTTTGATTCATGGTCAGTTTGGGATTGATCCCTGTCGGTAGGCCTATTGGGCTATTTCTCATTCCAGCCAGTGCACTACGACTGGTATACTAAAGGTCATGGTATGTGCTATCCTGTCTGTGGGATGGTGCATATAAAAGATCTCTTGATACTAATGAACAATGTAGTGGGTTTTCCTCTCTAAGACTATACATCATAATTACCATATGGACATTTCCATGGTGACAGACGTTACATTCAGAGTGGTACCCCAGTAAATTGGTCTTGTGTATGTTACTTGCCAATGTTCATACCTATTTGGTGCCACAGAGAAAAGTGCTTAGAAATATTTATGGCTTGGTGGGTAATCAGAAATATGTGCATGACAAACGTTACTTGAAAAGGACATGGGTGAAAAGCAACTAACTTCATTTCCAAATTGTGTGAAACCCTTAAATGGTACAAATCAATGTTTGCCCTTGAAGTAAAGGTAACATGGCTATAGAAGACTACCAATTACAATTCAGCTCTAAACTTAAAGTGTAAGGAAAATTATAACATAATTGTGTGTGATGGATGTTACGTGACAAATGTTAGATTTTGTCCACTGACATAAAACGAAGTTCTGAGTCTATAAAAAGCTGTACATTGTCCACTGCTATGATAAAAGCATTCCATGCATGGTGAACATCATGATGTGCATTTTGATTCATTTTAATTGAACTTTCACAGACTGTCAATTTAATACAAAGCCACCGAGGATTTATCAATATATCCATATTCTCTTTATATTTCTGTCATGCAACAGCCTTCATTTATTTTAAAGGTAAAGCTAATGAAAACACTGTCAGGTTGAAGATAAACACTGTCCCCTAAAATGGTTTCAAATGGGTCTACAGATAATAATTAAAAAAAAGAACTTATGTCGATAATGTTACAAAGACTACCAATGTCATATCTGGCTGTAGTTTTAGATTACCACTGTATGGAAATATTTTATACACAGTAGTTGCTGGTGTCATACAATATGGATTAATTAAAAAAATTAATAGGTGTATCAAAAACTATGGTTAATCAAAATTGGGGGATCTCGCCTGCCTCCCCTCCACCACCCGACCCACAACCCCACCACAGTCATCCATTTTTTTCCACATGCTGGGTGGTGACAGCCTTTTCTTAATCTTCTCTCTAACATAGATAATCTTGTCTTCTTTGAATGGCCAGTTCCAGGTAGTATTTACCTTCGTGATTTCATCATGAATCAGAAAAGTGTTCATTATTAATACATGTGTCCAATAATCCAACAGTCACAACTTAGATTGGCACAACAGTATCTGTGGTTAATTTGTGATGCACTGTCTTTTGTCTTGAGTACATATCTTTATATTTGAGTATGTTGCCTGATGAAATTGAAATTAAATTGTCTTGAAAATAGCTCAGAGTATGAACCAATTTATTTCTGGATATACATGTAGTAATGTTTTGTAGTACGTGTATCTCTATATACTGATGGAAAGAAATAAGGGAACACATCAAATTGTAGACCAAATTTAATTCACAACTAGCGTAGTAATGTCTGTATTTCATACCAAGTTGTAATGTGGGATTGAATGTCTGTAGTGTTGAATGTGCTGCCAATATGTTCTCAACTTCGGACAATATGAATTGATTTTTGATGCAGTCATTATTTCTTGTTGCTATCTGTGTGATCCTTTATTTCTTTCCATCAGAATTCTTCTCTCAGATTCAAATTACATAATTTCAGGACTGATTGACATATTTATTATCTTTACCTTGACTAGTGCTAAGAGAATTACAAAGGACATGATTATACACCTTCAGATTTTCTTCTCACATAAACAATTCATATTTTTTATGACAGACGTTACACTGACCGAGCACCTTGTTTCAAATAATAATTTTTTGCAACCTATTTTCATAAAATATTTTAAATGCCTGTATTCTTTAAAGTGATGCTACTGACATTATAGATTGAGTAACAAAGTATCGAAGCCAGATTGATGTAAGGATTTGAGTGGCTTAATGTTCCTGGGGTTTTTGTCGGAGTTAGCTTTGAAATAATGTAATATGTGTTGATGTCAGAAGCATTAGGAAAGACGTGTGTGTGAACAAGAATTTTTAGTTTTTCTGAAAACAGAGTGTCTTGTGAATTAATTTTGACCCTTTGTATAATGAAATAAAGACATTTAATTTTTCCTCTCGCTTCCCTTGACTCATGGATCCAACTCTCCCATTGTTCCCACACTTTAAAGTTACAGTGTCTGGTTACCATATAATAATATCATGCATAAATATGAAATACAAGTTCAACTGCACTTTTAAAAAATTTGTGTGTGTTCGCTATGAACGGAGAACGTCAAACGTATATGCTCGATTCGTCACCTGTGTGGCCATTGCTCGGCAAACCACAAACGACAGCCTGTTGTCAATTTCAGTTAACATGTGCGTTTGCGGATTTGAAATTGTAGGTTTCGTCTCAAAAAATGAAATGAGAAATCTTGCGCTGTACAAAGGACGTTCGGTTAGGATACGTACTATTCTTTCGTTAAAACCGATTTTATTCTTGACAACGTATTATCAACAGTCGTACCTTCCTATTTCAGAATTGATATTTTATAAAGTGTTAGTAGAACTTTCAAAGTTTAGTTTGTATACTAGTAACACATTAATCATGTATATATTTTTTAAAGTAAAATATACTAAAGTAGACAATGAACGTTTTCACTTCTTAATTTTACGTGTTAAAATCGACAAATTCAAATAAATATTCTTTTGTTTGGAAAGGGTAAAGTTAGGGGGTGGTGGGTGTGTTTAACGACATCAAAGTTAGAGCATATTGATTTAATAATCATCCGATGTCATACAACCGTAAATAAAATTTGTTGAGTGCATCGTTAAATCAAACATATCCTATCCTTCCTTCCATCTGCTGTTGGATGTCTAATATTTGGTAATTTTGACATATAATCTTAGAGAGGAATCGGGTGCATGTGCAGGGGAAGGGTATTGGAGGTCGAAACCCTTACTTGCCTAAGCTTAAAAAAAATTGAAATGTATTTTCTGGGGGAGCATGGCCCCATATAAACTTCACTCAACACAGTCTATAATCCCAACCCTGCTGAAATCCCTGCACACGCGTCTTGGAAACCCGCTACATTTTGTTTTTTAGCAAGGGATCGTTTATATGTACCATCCCACAGACAGGATATCACATACCATGGTCTTTTATATACCCGATGATGGGGATCGATCCTAGACTGACAGCACATTTCCAAAAAACACCTTTTTAGGTCTAAGTAATGAATAAATATAACATATAGTCTTGAAAAATGTTACGTAAATCGAACACAGTACCCTCTTCTTCTACCCCTAGAGCGTTACGTAATTAGTAATACCCTCTTACATGTAACGCGTATGCCAACAGCTGGCCACTGTCAAAATTTCAAGGCAAATCCCCCACCCACCGACCCCTGGAAAGGCGTTGTACCATACCTCTATGTATATAAATATGTTTTGGAGATATGAGATGACCCTTCAATCAAGACAGTTAAATTTGTTCCAAAATTGCGAGATCTCACGTGATCTCATGTTGGGGAATTCAACACTTGTGATAAGCCAATGAAAACCGAGGAGGAGGTAGGAGGTAGGAGCCGTCAAAAGTGTCCCACTTTCGACATACTGGCTTTGTTTTTGACCTTGATAAGCCAGCGTAGTGAAACCAATGCGGAGTGTGGTGTCATATATGCACCAAACGTAATTGGATTTTCTGTTCTATATGCTTAAATAATAAAAATATTCCGGATACTGCCGCTTTAACTTTAAATACTCGATTCATAGTCAAATTGAGTAGATGCAGTTTTTTTGTTAGTCCACCTGGAATAATGACATTGTCAGTGTTTAGTCTTGTTCCAGCCTGTGCACCATGACTGGTATATCAAAGGCCGTGGTATGTACTACTCTGTCTGTGGGATGGTGCATATAAAAGATCCTTTGCTGCTAAGAGTAGCCCATGAACTGGCGACAGCGGGTTTCCTCTCTCAATATCTGTGTGGTCCGTAACCATATGTCTGACACCATATAACTGTAAATAAAATGTGTTGAGTGCATCGTTAACTAAAACATGTCTTTGTCAGTGTTTAGTGATTTAAAATCATTTTTAACACTTTTGTTTGTTTGTGAGTTGTTATGCAACTAATGCTATCCATCAGTATCCATGTTTAGGTCTAATATTGCCAGTTCAGTCATAGAAATTCAAATTCACTCATTGTGTTCACTATTTACTAATTTACGCTTTAGTTTAGCCTTACACCCAGAGTAACTCAATGCGTAATTAGCGCTTATCGAATGACAATAGTAATGGTTATACAGATAGATTACTTAATCGGTTTCATGGTTAGGGGGGTGGTGGCCATTCAAGGTACTGCAGGCTTTCTGTCGGAGCAGGCAATTTGATAAGCTTTTTTATGAAACAACCCTTTATTGCCAAATGTGGCTTATCTGGTGCAGTGGGCAATACATCAAAAAATATGTTCTTAATATCAGTGTTCGAGATTTTAACAATTTGGGCAGTATCCCAGGTGGATACTAACATTTCAAAATCTGGTATCCCACCTGAGAATTTAGTATCACGCTTAAAGGAAATTCATAAATAACATCACAACAAACTTGGACAACACTGTCCTCATTCCCAGTATATTGCTTAGCCGCAGTTGACATTGCGGAATTTGTGAAATTCGCAATCAAACGGAATCGGCAAAAAATATTTGCTGCATCTATTTTTGAGTAATACTAACATTTAGCAGTAATCTAGAAGTGTTTCTGACATTACTAATGATAAACCTACTTGGATCAATTTTCTGCAGATGTGGAATCAATATCTGAAATAAAATTTGAAGGGAGGAAACATCCAACTAAAACAATAGCAACTTAGCGGTTCTCAGTCTATATTGCTATGCTGCTATTGCTCCAGTGTAGCATTAGACTGGGTACGAGTTGGGTGAGATATTGTTACAGCATAGCATTAGACTAGGTACGAGCTCAAAAATACTGTTACTTAACTTCACCAGTAAATGACGACTTCCATTGTTTCATCGAAAAATAAAAACGCAGGATTAAAAACCCCAACAACATTATATGGTATTCCGGAGGGATACTGGGTTATTGAAGTCCGGTATACGAAATTAAATTCAGATATCCCCGTTATATCAGGATACCGTTAACCTCGAACACTGAATATGTTATCAAGTTTATGTCCAGAGTGAAATAATTTTAATGATAACAAGCTTTAACAACTGACAATTGAAAATTATTTTGTCATGGATATAAATATGAATGACAAAATCATTATACATTATCAACACTGTATCTATGTACATTGTAGAGTCAAATGGGCATTGATTATAACTGAGATAAAGTTTATTCTATTTAGTTCCATTCGAAAGTTACATAAAATTTACACCCTACTCCATGCTATAAGTTTGTTTCGGTTTCTTATAAAGATTCAAAACTAAAATCCTCATTTTTGTTTTTATACATAATTATATATTGATAAAAAATTGTTATAAAACATGTGACAAAACAACAAAAATTAGAGATTGATAAATGCAAAATAATGCTCTTTAAATAACTAACCTTATTTTGTGTGTTACAAATTGTGATGACACATTTAGGACCAACAAGATCAGTGGTAACTATATCACTATATTATCATCGTTTTACTCATTACAAGTGACCACATATAGAAATGTTTACTATCAAATCACTTTTGTTCTTGGTGATCTGATTTTTGTATAATCCATGGGACTATAGTGCAATCAACAAATTTAAGTATCCAAGAAAAATAAAGAATTTAGCAGTAGATGAGAAAACATCTTGTATTTTACAGAATCTTTTTGAGCAAGTGCTGGCAGCAGATGATCCTGATATATTTTTCCGACTGATGGTGCAGAAAAACATTGAACTGCAGCAGCAAGCCTTGATGTTGATAGTTCAGCTGCAAGGGAACCTGCCAGCCAGCCTATTGATGGAGCCAGCCTTGGAAAAGAAGGCCTTGAAACCAGACACTTTCTCCGAGGATGACGTCTTAAAAGCTGTGTTGGAGTAAGAATTAATCTTTAAAACTGGTTTGATTATAGAACAAAACATGTTGGAGACATTTCTGAGATTAATATTTTCTTCAAATGATCTTTAGCATGTTTCACTTAACGGTAAAGCTCTTGCTTGATGCGCGGTCGGTCTGGGATCAATCCCTGTCGGTGGGCCCATTGGGCTATTTCTCGTTCCAGCCAGTGCACCACAACTGGTATATCAAAAGGCTGTGGTGTGTGCTATCATGTCTGTGGTATGTGCTATCATGTCTGTGGGATGGTGCATATAGAAGATCCTAGCTGCTAATCAGAAAGAGTTGCCCATGAAGTGGCGATAGCGGGTTTCCTCTTTTAATGGTCCTTAACCACATGTCCACCACCATATAATCATAAAAAAATGTGCTGAGTGCATCGTTAAATAAATAAAAAAATAATTCACTTGAAGAGACTGTCCTGAGTTTGTCATCATTGTACATGTAACATGCAATACAGCCTTTTTAATGACTAAATTCACACTTAAAATAAATGTTCTTGTTTAGAACGTCAGTGTCTCAGTATCCAGTGTGTCCTAATGTTTGGAAGAGCTAAAACTTCTTTTTATTTCCAAATGTAAAAAATCATTGGGAGAGTGCTGAAAACATTAGAATTGCTACTGTAAAACGGGTATTATTTTCCACATTTTTAATTTATCCACGGAAATTACACTTATGCAGATAATAAAACCCACGAGAACAAAAAAACAACAAACAACAAACAAAAAAGTCTGAGTTAACATGATATATTTACTCAAAATACATTAGGTAGTATACTACCAATGTTGCAAAACATTAAAAACAAAACACGACCAGCTGCTATGAACTAATGTCAAAGTTTGTTTGTTAGTGTTCCAAAATAGAATTCGGACAAAGTGCATTTCACTTGGTACAGCTTTCTAGAAGACCATCTTTGCGGAACCCACTCACAAGCATACCCATGGGCGGATCCAGGAAATATTTTTAGGGGGGGACCAAAAAAGAAGGGCACATTGACTCGTCAAAAGGGCACCTTACTACAAGTTTTGATATTTACAATTAATATGAATTCCTACAGTTCTACGTCATAATATACTAGCAATAATGAAGTAAATTGGCGTCACTCGCGTTAGAACCTCAATGGGGCCCCATTGAGACTCAATAACACAGACACATATCTGCAAGCTTGCGCATGTACACGAAAATCTTGATTTCATTTATCTACAATATAATTATTGTTTACTTAAAAAATAAAAAATTCTACAAACAAAAAGGGCACTTGGACATTTTGAGGGCACTTGAACAATTTTTGGGGGGGACGCGTCCCCCTGGTCCCCCCCCCTTGGATCCGCCCATGATACCTCTCTTTAGTGACACTCATTCCTGTACGTGAATCGGCCACCTTGCTTTGATCAGCCTCACGTTGCTGGTTCGTAAATCAGCATGAATTTTCAAAAAGTCAACTTCGCCTTCAATATTTTCAACTGCAGCAATCTGGTGGGTAACTTCATTTGAATACCACTGCTGAAAAGTCCTTCAGTTCATCTTTGTAGTCTTTGTTCACAGACAAGTCGAGTGACTGCAGTCGGTCAGTGCAACATGCTGGTACTAAGACACATTTCATGTTGTTAGTGTGCAGCTTATTTATCTACCATGGTTTTATCCTGGTGTGCTTGGAAAACGTCAAAAATAGCCAAACCCTTCTGCTCACTAGACAAGCCGAGCTCTTTCCATTTTCTCTCCATAAATGGTACAACGATTGTATTGACATGGTGAATCATGGAATCAGCATTGCTCCAGTGGTTTTCTGTATGATGAATGTCCCATCCATCCGGAAATTCCACTGCAGGGTGACAACGATTCGTCTTGCCGCCATATAAAATTTGTGGAGGGAGAAACTCGCCCATCATTTAACACAGCAAGCAGTGACATAATTTGTCGCTTATCATCAATGCCTGTTATGGTCACTTATTTACTCCCTCTTTCGTCCATAGTCCATTCCCCTCCTGGTATCAGTTTGACGCCCGTCTGATCCCAGTCTTTCACCATGTCGTCAGGAATTTGATGTTCTTTGTTGGCAGTCGTTCATCCGTTTCATAAAGTTAGTCTTTATGCTTTCAAAATCCTCTGGCAGTTTCTTCGAATCTTTCGTTCCTTTTCTTTTCACAAACCCCATCCTGTCGAGGATTGATTTCGCCAGGGTTATTTTTACATCGAAATGACCTCCCAATTTTAGTAATTTGTTTCTGTCAAACTGCGTTACAATGCCTTCTATGTCACCCATAACAGTTCTGGAATTGATGATTCCACCCGATAACCAAACTTTCATTATCTAGTCGTGAACTTTGCCATCTAGTTTTTCGCCCAACACTGGGGGTGAACCATGTTTCCGTTTTGCTAGTGACGATATAGGACTGCTGCTATCGGATTGCTTCATCTTCCGTAGGTAAGCTGGCTGCTTTTGTTTACACTTTTTCCCAGTGTGGTAGAGAATTTCTTTGCCGCTTTCGTTGGTCCGATGTCTATTGCTAGTTTAGCAATTTTTGCACATGCTGTTCTGCATCATACAGTCCATATTCACCGCGTTTTTGTTTATGATTTGTAGAAGTGTTTAAAGGGACATTCCTGCGTTTGCTGCACTTTTTAAGATGTTATCGACTAACGGAGACATTTTAACGATTGTAATTACATATCAAATATATTTTTCTGCATAAAATATTAGTGCATGGCTGTATATTAAACGTGTTTCTGATCATTCTAATATTTGTACTAGTTTAAATTTCATCTTACTTCCTAAAATATAGTTTTTTCGTACGTACAAAATTATTTCAAGACAAAATCCAGTTTGGGCTTCTTACAAATATTAAGACGACCAGAACCACATTGAATATACAGACACTGATATTCTAAACAAGAAAATATATTTAATATGTAAGTTTAATAGTAGAAATATTTTATTAATCAAAAACATCTTACAATGCAACAAACTCAGGAATGTCCCTTTAATTTATCAACGGCATCAATGGTGGCCTGTGTCGATTGAATTTCTTTGATCGTTAAACACATTGAAGGGTTTGCTCGTGGGGTTTTTTGACCACTGCAAAATTGAATCTGCCATAACGCTGTTTTTGTGAAGAATGATACATGTAGTTGATTTTTGGAACAGACATTCATACTGGCATTATTAAGCTGTGAATAAACTTTTAGAAATTAGTATAATGAGCCATTTTTAATTGGCCAATCAAATTAAAGGACACAAATGGTTTTGTAAACTTCCGAAAAAATGTCATCGACAAGTGACAAAAACAAAAGAGGTGAGACATTTTAACAGCCGGTATTTAAACATTAAAACAAGACTACTGGTACAAGTGTTTGTCTTTATTTTACACTTTCTTGAGAGTTGATTGAACCACATCCTGGATTACTTTCATTAATTGTATACACAGTGTTGTCACCACTGGATAAAAGACATGTGGCTGCAGCACTTAGCGGAGTCCCTCAGAAAGGGATAATATTATTTATTACCCATATGGGCAGTGAGATGCGGGTGAATATATTTTCTGTCTTTCTCTAGGGAAAGATAGAAGCTATCTTTTCCCACTGATGTCATGACGTTAGTTTGTTGATGTCATCGGTTTCCTCAACTGTCACTGTTAGTAATTAAACATGCTCTAAACTTATTTCTTTGTAGTTCATTCACTTCCCACTAGAAAAATCAGTTCATTATGAATGTGACCTCTCTTGCTTACATTTGATTTATGTACCTAAAGATAGCTTTTCACGTCTTGTATATTATATAGTTTGTGTCATGTAAGAAGTTTAAAGTTTAAGTTTCTAAACTATTTACACTATGGGTAATAAATACAATAACCCACTCAATATTTAGAAGTTATTGTCTATATGTATACCATCGACGTCCCAAACTGCGTTCACCTAATGACAAAAACACGAATACAGTATTTACGGAAATACTCTTCTACATATTCCAGCTACGATACCTAAAACAAAATAAATTGCAAGCAGTTAACGAAAAAAATCAACAATGTGGATGTAAAACAAATCCATTCTAGTAAACAGAAATGAAACACCCTACGGTAAACAGGAAAGAGTGCAATGTTTTTAACTGCATTCAGGCGCATGTGTTTGCAAAAAGGATTGTACCGCACGTTTAAGGCCACTATAGGAAAAAATATATGTTTCTTAACTATGCACAGTTGAGGAACACTTTGTTTAATTCCACTAAAATGGACTTTCATTTTAAAAATGAATTCAAAGAATCCGATTTTATGCAGTTAGTTGTTTACACTGACACTCACAAATAGCAGTGTTGTTGCCCTGAGTTTTGATTGCATTATTTATTACTTATGGCACAGTTCCCTGTTGTCTTTTTAAAAATCTGAATTGATATATGTGAGAATATTTAACAACTCCACTATATAGCACATTGCTTTATTGATGATTGGCTATTGGATGTCAGATATTCAGTAATTTTGGCATATAGTCCTAGAAAGGAAACCCATTACATTTTTCCGTTAGTAGCAATTAGGGATCTTTTATATTCATCGTCCCACAGACAGGATAACACACATACATATACCATGGCCTTTGATATACCAGTCATGGTGCTCTAACTGGAACGAGAAATTGCCCAATGGGCCCACCAGCAGGGATTGATCCCATGCACACCAACCGCACATTAGGCATATGCTTTACCACTGGGCTATGTCCTGTCCCCCGTGAATCAATAACAAAGTGTGTTTGTGAAGTAATTTAATAGTAAAAATAATGGGATATGTAAACTGTATAAAATATTTAATGTAACCTATTTAAGACTGTGCTCATTTCCCTCTCTGTTCAAGATGATGTTTTATTCAGACAGTCCATTATTTTCCTACCAAGGCCTCATTCCATAAAGCGATCTTAACACTAAGATCATCTTAAGTGCATAAAATAGTTAAGCACTTAGGTGATTTTAGTGCTAAAATTGCTTCATGGAACAAGGCCCTGATCAGGATGTTGTTTTATTCAGACAGTCCATAATTTTCCTATCAGGGCCTCATTCCATAAAGCTATCTCAGCAATAAGATCATCTTAAGTGCATAAAATAATGCTAAGATCACTTCATGGAGTGGGGCCCTGATCAGAATGATGTTTTAATTCAGACAGTCGAAGAAAGAGTACGATGCCGACCAGAAACAGCTGCAGGCGAAGGATGAGGAGCAGGTACAGGCTATCATCATCATATCACGGGACGAAACCACCAGACTGCAGGAGGAGATGAAGAGGGAACATGACAAACTCACACAGGTGAAACACTGTCAGCAGTTTCATCATTACAAACTCTCACAGGTTTAACACTGTCAGCAGTTTCATCACGACAAACTCTCACCGGTTTAACACTGTCAGCAGTTTCATCATGACAAACTCTCACAGCTTTAACATGACAAACTCTCACAGGTTTAACACTGACAAACTCACACAGTTTTAACACTGATGACATGACAAACTCTCACAGGTTTAACACTGATGACATGACAAACTCTCACAGGTTTAACACTGATGACATGACAAACTCTCACAGGTTTAACACTGATGACATGACAAACTCTCACAGGTTTAACACTGACGACATGACAAACTCTCACAGGTTTAACATGACAAACTCTCACAGGTTTAACACTGTCAACATGACAAACTCTCACAGGTTTTACACTAACGACATGACAAACTCTCACAGGTTTAACATGACAAACTCTCACAGGTTTAACACTGTCAACATGACAAACTCTCACAGGTTTAACATAACAAACTCTCACAGGTTTAACATGACAAACTCTCACAGGTTTAACACTGATGATGTGACAAAGTCACATAGGTTTAACGTTGTGACAAAGTCACATAGGTTTAACGTTGTGACAAAGTCACACTGGTTTAACACTGACGACATGACAAACTCTCACAGGTTTAACATGACACAAACTCACAGCACAGATTTAACACTGACGACATGACAAACTCTCACAGGTTTAACGCTGTGACAAAGTCACACAGGTTTAACACTGATGACATGACAAACTCACACAGGTTTAAAATTGTCAGCAGTTTTATCAGTAAAATTGACACGGGTTTAACACAGCCATCTGTTTTAACATGACAGACTCACACAGGAACAATGGCGACAGTTTTATCATGACAAACTCACACAGGTTGAACACTGTTAGCAGTTTTATTATGACAAACTCACACAGGTTTAACAACCAACAGTGTTAACATGACAAATTCACACAGGTTTAACACAACCATTTTAACATAACAAACTCACACAAGTTTAACACAACCAACCATTTTAACATAACAAACTTACACACGTTTAATACAACCAGCAATTTTTATCATGAACTCACACAGGTTCAACACAACTGACAATTTTAACATACCGCATGCATGCACACATACAACATGTACACATACAGATACATGTACACACTCAATAAAATTGGTAGTACCATGAAGACTGCTTCAGTGTTTTAAAATTTCCAGGCTGTCACTATTGCAGTTGTTTTGTTTTTTACTGCCTTCACAGTTGTTAATGTATGTGTGCTATGTAGTTTACTATGAAAAGTATTCATTTAACTGTTTGGAATTTATTCTGTAACAAGTTTGTTTTCTCTGTTTATTTAATTACTTCTTAAATTCATACGATGCATTTTCATGTAGTAGAGGCATCTACAAAGCCAAGCTTAGCTTATCCACAGACAATTAATTTCTCAATTGATCCACAGTGGAGATGTCGCTCTCTCTCTCTCTGTTTGTGTGTGTGTGTGCTGAGACATTTAAAATCATAAAAAGTGTTCCACATTTCAGTTGATTATATAGCTAACAGCAGTCAGAGAATGGTGTCATGAGACAACGATTAGACTGGACAATTTATTCTAAATGCTTAAATATTGAAAATATATTCAAGAATGCATCTATAATGAGTAACATTTACACTTGCAGAAACTTGCCACTGTTTCCATAGAGGAACCGACAACATCCAAAGCTAAAGTCCCAGATGTGACCTCGAGTCAGTCCAACAAAACAATGCCTCCATTTTTATCTCAGCAGAGTCTCACAGATCTCAAGTCTGCAGTAAGACTGTCGTTAGTCTATGTCTCTGTGTTACATCTTAACCTTTTCATGTCTGTGCTCGAATGACATCATGGACTGAGCCTTATGATGTCATGAAGCAGGGTTACTTTATTTAAGTTGTTATGGCACGATATTATCATCTAATTTCTTTATACATGTAGCTCATAAAGAGAGTGAAATTATGTCTCTAAAGTTTTGTTGTTGTTGTTAAACTACAGCATGTTAAGCAAACAAATTAAGAGTTCATATTATTAAGTAATTTATAATTTCATTGACTATCTTTCATAGTGGGGACGATTTCTAGGCCTGACCGGTTTTATCTTGAAATTGTCAATTTTGCCAAGTATGGGGTTGGTAAGTAGGTCTACTATGTCTAAAATACACTGTTTTAAATATCTGATGCCACAGATCGTTAGTTGGATCATGTTTTAGTTCACTTACGGTATAAAACGTATCTGATGTTGACTATTACAAACGCTACAGGAAGAAACCCGATGCACCTATCTGAAAGACTGTAACCTGCTTTCGGTTAGGGGTATCAGGTTTTTTTCTTGTAGCATTTGTACTAGTCATTGACATGTAAGTTTAATCTCATAAATGCACTACAAAGTGATCCAACTAAAGGTGTATGGCATCAGAGTTAGGATACTGTGTGTATTTTAGATACAGTACTTAACGACACCTTGATCAGGGAACTTGTCAAAATGGAAAAGGCCCCCATTGTGGTAAATTCCTAACTTATAACAGGAGTACATCTGTAAATATGTCGTACACAAACTGATTACATCATGGCATATGTACATTATACTATTGGGGATGTTTACGCAACAGACAGGGACAGCTATAGTAGGTATAGTCCACGGCGCTATTTAATTAGTGGCGAGTTGTGCGCTGTCATGTTCGGAAAGGGTTAAGAAGAAAGCTCTTTTCCTCAATAGCCTTCATTAATCTGTGTCTTTGTGCTACATATTGGGCTGGGATGTAGCCCAGTGGTAACGCACTCACCTGATGCGTTGTCAGTCTAGGATTGATCCCCATTGGTGGGCCTATTGGATTATTTCTCATTCCAGCCAATGCACTATGTCTGGTATATCTACGGCCATGGTATGTGCTATCATGTGTGGGATGGTGCATATAAAAGATGCTTGCTATACAATGGAAAAATGTAGCCAGTTTCCTCTAAGGCTATATGTCAAAATTACCAAATGTTTAATATTGAAAGGCGATGATTAATAAATCAATATGCTCAAGTGTTGTTGTTGTACAAAACTTACTCTAACATTAACTGTGCTACATGTTAAAGGGAGTTGAAAGAAAAGTAATTTCTCTTTCTTTCTAGTCTTTATAGCCTTCATTCATTTATGTCTGTGTTAATGTTAGAGGCAGTTAAGAAATGTTTTAAATTTTTTCCTCTATAGCCATCATGTCTCTGTTCTACATGTTAGTAACAGGTTAAAAGCAATTTCTCTTTTGTTGTAGCCTTCATTAGTGAGTCCGAAGGATTCAGTAACAGGATCGAGTTCTGAATCAGCAGTTACAGCGAAAACGTTGCCAGCCACTTCGGGCAAGTCGCCATCTATCGGCAAGCCACCGACAATGGACAACATGGACCATGGAGAACCAGGCAGAAACCTGCTTGGTCACAGTGTCCAGAAGTCACAGTCTGGCAAGTCAATTGGTGGTGTGGTCAAGGGTGGTCCGAGCAGTACGGAGGCAGCAGCCAACTGGCTGCAGTCAGCCCAGACAGAAGTCCAGTCGTCCACAGCACATTCGGCCGCAGTCAGAGCTATGGCAGTAAGCATCTTACTTGTCTCCTCACTAGGGTCTCCAAGAGTACTCGGGCACAGGACTCGAGTCTGGTTACAGGGCTCTAGTACCCGTACAAGATGGAATATAATGATAAACTATAATGGACAATGTAGGACAATAATTTCAGCAGTAAATAATCAACGATATAAGTTGCACAATTATTATATGGCCATGCACTAGTTTCTCTTTTTAAATTGGCTGTCCATCACAACACTGAACATATCAATCGGTTTATAAATGCAATATAATAGCATGATCTGTCATCCATGTTCAGCACTGGAATTAAGATACATATACTGCTATTTTACTTTTAAATTATTCCCTAGTTTCATCATCATCTAGTGTCGGGTACTCTGGTCCAGGTCGAGTTTGACCCGTGAGTACTCGAGTCCAATATTTTGGACTCTTGGAGGTGCTACTCCTCACCTCATCTACAGGCTTTATTGAGCTGTTTATTTCCAAAGAATAGAGCTGTTTTGAATAATATTTTTTTTATACAGATCCAACAATGTTTAGCAGGTAATAATCTAATCTAATAATATGTAAAATTAAATAAAAATAGAAAGAGGGAGAAATATTAATCAGTATCTCATGACTTGAATAATGTAGAAATATATTCAAGTTATTAACAATTTCACTTCTCATTAATACATTTTGAGTGTAGAATGAATGGATCATCACTTTTGATTGTTTGTGATATATTAATTTTAATTACAGTGTATAGCCAGCAGTAAATAAGATACCATTGTTTGACATGAACTATGCAGAATCTAAGTCCTAAAAAGCAGAAGAAATCATGACTTGATTACTTGCTATATATTAATTTTAATTATAGTGTATAGCCAGCAGTAATTAAGATACATTTGTTTGATAGGCTACTATGCAGAATCTTAGTCCTGAAGAGCAGAAGAAATCATGACTCGATTGCTTGCTATTTATTAATTTTAATTATAGTGTATAGCCAGCAGTAATTAAAATACATTTGTTGGATAGGCTACTATGCAGAATCTTGAGTCCTGAAGAGCAGAAGAAATCATGACTCGATTGCTTGCTATTTATTAATTTTAATTATAGTGTATAGCCAGCAGTAATTAAGATACAATTGTTTGATAGGCTACTATGCAGAATCTTGAGTCCTGAAGAGCAGAAGAAATCATGACTCGATTGCTTGCTATTTATTAATTTTAATTATAGTGTATAGCCAGCAGTAATTAAAATACATTTGTTGGATAGGCTACTATGCAGAATCTTGAGTCCTGAAGAGCAGAAGAAATCATGACTCGATTGCTTGCTATTTATTAATTTTAATTATAGTGTAGAGCCAGCAGTAATTAAGATACAATTGTTTGATAGGCTACTATGCAGAATCTTGAGTCCTGAAGAGCAGAAGAAATCATGACTCGATTGCTTGCTATTTATTAATTTTAATTATAGTGTATAGCCAGCAGTAATTAAAATACATTTGTTGGATAGGCTACTATGCAGAATCTTGAGTCCTGAAGAGCAGAAGAAATCATGACTCGATTGCTTGCTATTTATTAATTTTAATTATAGTGTATAGCCAGCAGTAATTAAGATACAATTGTTTGACAGGCTACTATGCAGAATCTGAGTCCTGAAGAGCAGAAGAAGCGTGAAGAGTTTCTGAAGCAGCAAAGGGACAAGCTGATGGCCATGAAGAAGAAGGAAAGAGAAAAGCTTCTGCTATCGGCGGAGAGGTCCCAGCCACAGAGGCCGGTGTCGGCCCGAGCTGCACATGCAGCCATGAGCCAGGACAATAGACTGACGAAAACTGTGAACCCAGAGGACGAAAAGAAACTGGCCATGAGGCGTGCAATAGCTAGTCGAATTAAAACTGAACTCATGGGTAAGAAGGATTGATAGATGGAAGTCTCGTGTCACTCAAACTGTCACTGCTTCACTGTGTTGGCCGTCCACTTCTTATTACGTCCAACCGTTGTGGCTATTCTTACAGTATGTGTTTAAAACAGGCCTCTGAAGATTGCGACAGCGATAGTTTCATTCGTGCGTCGCTCGCATAAGTATAGTTTTGTGTAACCCATTTTTCGTTCACGCATTGAATTTATGATATCATTTACATGGTCATGGCAGGTTACGTAAAAACAAAATCGGTTACGCAAATGTTCAGTTTTCAGAGGCCTGGTGTTAGTATATACTACTCAAAACAAAGGAACATCCATATTTTATGAGGATGATTAATATAAATAGGAGATGAAGATGGTCCCAATATTTTTTTTTCTTCTAGAATTCCAGATTATAGCACCATCTCAAAAAATAATTCTATCTTTTATTCTTTAATGAAAAGCTCACGGTGACACCCTACTGTTCATGCAAGACATTGCAAAGTTCTTCAGATTTGTTGTCCGTTATCACTTTCATCCTTCATAAATATAATGTTCTTTTTCTTACTGGCAAGGTTTGTAGGTGGGGGATGGAGTGCTAAGTGTTGAAAAATGCCCACATTATTTAGATCTTGCTGTGTATTATAAATGGCGAGGCAGTTGATGCTTTAGTTTAAACACAAATCCAGATTTGAGGAACAAAGTAGGTCACTGATGACATTTTGCCTTACCTTTCCCCGACACTATCACAATCACCGCTTCCTTGGTGAGTTCCAGTAACACAGTCTTTGTCTACACAATAGATCATTTTCTTATTCTGGTGTCATGAAAAGCCTTGAGAAAACAATGAAAACATACCCAACTGGTACAAATCATCATCTGAGCACTTTAATAGGGTTACAGCAACTGTGTATTTTCAAGGATGGCCAGATGTTCACTTGCACGTGCACTAGTCATATTAGTGTTTGTTTTACTGGGGAAATTTAATGTTGGTTTTGCTTAAAGGTTTGCCTAGTTGCAGTTTGGTTAAAGAAGAAAAAATCACTAGGATTAATTATGAGCTTAAAAATATGAAGGACTGTTATTATTTTATGGTGCAGTTAAATGCGTATTAAGCAGCTACCTATCTTTTTAGGAACATGGATCAGTTAGAGTAGTAGTGTACATAACAGTACATATTGGGTATGCCATCACTCAGGAAATCACTTGTTATACTGCCTTTGTTATCCACTCAAATCCATGTTTGACTGGAGATAGTAGAAAATGTTAAAGTACATTTTTTCTTTTCAATTAAAATACAGTGAAACCATTCTAAACAGGGCACCCTTTGAACCAATACAAATGTCTGGTTTTAAGAGGTCAAGTTCTGTCATGGTTTTTAGAAAGGGACTCAGTAAAATGTCCGGTTTTGAGGGAATTCCAGTTTACAGAGGGTCCGGTCTTGAGAGGTTTCACTGTAATAAATTACCTATGCATGTAATTGATTATATATAAAGTATTTCCATTACTGTAATAAACATGAAGAGGGCCTAGTAAGTTGTCAAACTTGTGTCTGATCTTTTTTGTTCTTTGTACAATAAAATATGTTTTCAATCAATATACATATATATATATATATATATATATATATATATATATATATAGAAATAGAAATAGTAACTGTTGCTTTTCTCTTTAACTCATTTCTCCACATTTTGATGAAATTGTCTTTGTGTAAAGTGGTTAAAAAGATTTAATATCTTAATGTATTAAACTTTAAAAGTCAGGGGCCTATTTCACAAAACAACATAAGTTTACATCTGCGACTAGCAGTTATACCGGGCATACATGTACATTTACACCTGTTTGGCATCTGAAAATTACATCATTATGGCAGATGGAGTGTTTTAAAGACAAAATAACATGAAATATGTGTATTTCCAGGGGTCAAATTTTACGCTATTCTGCTTATCCGCAAATAGTAAATTTCGAAATGGAATAGTAAAACAATTCTTCCAGTATTCCGTCATGAAAGTGAAAATAAAGCACGGAATACCAAAAATCGCCTGCGACTATTCCGCTTATGCTTTTTCTTCAGCTACATTTTTCTGCAGAACAAATCCTCGCGCTACTAAGACCTTTCTCATGCACTTACCGGTACAAAATAAACGTCTTTTTGATCGAGACTAATGTTTGGAGTGAGTTAGTTTGTAATTCCAACTAGTACGCAGTAATGCATAGACTGGTATATAAACAATTGTTCGTTACGCAATGTTGTACAGGGCAACGTAGTAGTCAGGAAAACTAGTGGTACATTAATAACTGAAGGGATAGTACATTTTTAGATGGAATAGTGTTTTTTGAAATTCACTATTCCTTTGGGATAGTGGTAAGAAAATTAACTTTCAACCCCTGATTTGAAACTATATTAGTTGTACTGTTAGTAGTAATACGAATTGTGGTTCAGTTGTAGAATTACATTTACATACAAAATTTGGCTTACAACATTTTGTGAAATTGGGCCCTGACCTGTAGTTACATACATGTAATACATATAGATTGTAAACACAGCTAGTTGCTTAATCCATATTAATTTAAAAGATGGGTTAGCTGCTTAATGCACTTTTATTTAAAGACATATCGTTATTTAATACATAGTTGTTATGGTTTTAGTTTTAAAAAAGCAACAACAGGTAATTGCTTTATGTAGCTGGTCATTTGATGGTTTGACTGCATGTCTAGTAGAGGATTGTGGACGTTTTGTGTGGTGAAAACCGTGGTTCATAATTTGAGTTGTGTATATAAAAACAATAATTATAGGATCATAAATCTCAGAGGAAAATTCATGTTGAGGTCAAAACAGAATGAATGAATGAATGAATTTAAATCATGAAAAATGTTTAACAACACCCCAGCAAAATATACACATTGGTTATTTGGGTGTCAGACAAATATGAATGTGATTTTTTGGTCAAAACAGATACAATTTGTGATTAATCTGTTACTGTTTTTATAAAACAGTTTCTGTAATAGTAAATTTTGTGTCATACACATGTAGTTCCTGACATTGTGAATTTGACTGATTTATATAGTTTGGTTATTGTCATTTTGGCTGCTGTCTGGATCTTGATTTTTGTATGTTAAACTTTTCTTTTTAGTATTTATTCTGGTGCATTTATGTACATCTTGAACATGGTTGGCATTACCTTTGGGGTAACTAGGCGTCAAGATAGGATATGCATTTTTAGTATTAGCTTGTCAAAATTTACTAGAGGTTGCCCAACACTGTTGCATGCTCAAACCCTGAGCTGTATAGTCTGTATGTCATTATGATTGTTACTTGTTCTGCTTTTTTAATCAGTGTTACATTATTTATTATTTTGTTACTTATTTAATGTCAGTTAGCATACCAATAACCAACCAAAGGTGTACATATGCTCCCATTTTGGTTTTGGTGTGGGGTTTTTTTGTTGGGGGGGGGGGGCAGGCTGATTTGTACCCAGATTAAACAAAAATGTCCGAATCTGGATAACAACATTTATTCATATTAGCATTACTACCAAAGAGCTACATGTATATAGGGTTGCAATCAAATCACGACATATTGTGGGTAGAATGATGGAAATACATGGTAAAATTGCTTCAGACCACCTCATATTGAGGATTTGCTCCAGCTGTGGGGGAGGTGGTTTCCCCCTCTAACCCCCCTGTCTCATACGCTTATGTAACCAACTGAATCAGTAAAGAGCACTCAAGTATGACAGTATCTTTATCATACCAGCAGGAGCCGTCTGTTGCCTGATGTGTATTATTATACCAGAGACCTGTTTAATCTTAATTGTTATGCAATAGACAGTCTGTCGCCTTGGCTACATCATTATTACGCAATAGGCGTATTGTATTATTGCAGTCTGTTATAACCAATTTATGTTGCCATGTGCATCATCCAAGATCTGTAACAGCTGGGGCCAAAGTCTCACAAATACTGTCACAGATTTAAGCACCTTATTTCTCTAAAAATGGATAATAAATAAAAATAACATTAATTGTTGGAAACCAAATCTAGCTATAGCATCACCGTAACTGAACCATGATGGAGTGAAATCTATGGCATCCCTCTCGGCAGTTGTAGTTTTTCAATTATGGACCATTGCCATTGGCATTGCATGGTTGAATAAAGTCCATTTATGGACAAATCAAATTAATTTTGTTCAGGTAATACTTTGTTAGACTATTGAATAGGTCAGTGGTCTGTGACAATATGCCTTCAACATGTAATGCATGTATTATATCCCATTTTGAAAACTTTGAAATCTGCATGTTCTGGTTCGAACAGATGGTTCACTTATTTTGTTCATCTGAACGATAAATCCTGCGAGGGCCTATTAATAATAATTGTTTTAATGCATGTATTAGTGTAAATATGGTAATATTCACTATAGAACCTTTTTTGGTGTGTGAGTGATGCAGCACAGGTGTGAATAATAATATATTGAGGGGTTTGGAGACTTGTAAGTTGTATGTGATTTGTACTCTTTATCTTTTCCACATTGCATCAAAAAATACAAAACCCTAAACATCATAATTGTATATATACAAGTGTGTTTCTTATTATCTTTTTTTTTCCTTCTCACAAATTATAAAATTTCTTGTTTCAATTTGACCTTTGTGAAAGAAAAAAAACATACTTGTGATATTTTTTATTATTACTAGATGTTTAGGGTTTATGGAAAGTGATATGGGTACTTAAAATTTTGCTCTCAAAAGGAATTTGACAATAACCTGTGTTAATCTTTTCACCAGTAATATATACACCACAACAGTATGACATTTTTAAAAATGTGTAATAAAAGCTGAAACATACATGATGATTATGTATCTGCTTATCATTTGTCCATTTTGGTATTGAAAAAAGTAGGAAATTAAGTGTCATTTCAACTTATTTTCATGCTTACATCCAATTAAGGTTCAATCACGCTGTCCTTGGTACACACCTCAGCTATCTGGGCTGTCTGTCCAGGACAGTGGGTTAGTGGTTAGTGAGAGAGAAGAGGGTGTAGTGGTCTTACACCTACCCACTGAGTCCTTAAAACTCGCTCTGGGTGGGAGGCGGTACCAGGATGCGAACCCTGTACCTGCCAGTCTTAAAAGTCCAATGGCTTAACCACGACACCACCGAGGCCGATTTCAGGTCAAATAAGTTTTGCAGATGGATGTACATGTACCTTTAGCATTTTGGTTTGGTCGTTAAACGAAACAAACAAACTTATGATTTTGATGCAAGACTGGGTAGGCTTCAGGGAGGTGTGGGTATTTTTGTTTGTTATTTCTTCTTCTTCTTCTTCTTATTTATTTTACCAGTAAACCTCCCTCACTACTATTTATCACTAGAATTAAGGCAAGCCAATATGTTGTGTTGTTGTAATCTGGTTTTTCAAACTTTATATTTTCAAAAAGTGTCTACATTTTTTTCTAAGTACAAATTTATGATGCTTCACTAATACGAGATAAATTGTTTTGCATTTTCATAGTTTCTGTAGATCATATATTAATTGTTTTATAGTCATATATTTTATTTGCATAATATATTCAATCAGACCACTGTAGTACACAGTTTCTGTCTCACCTTGAAGGCAAAATGGCTAGATTAACTACATGTATTACCTTTCTGACCATGTATGATATCAACTTTTGTGTTTAGCACAAATTTTAAGCATTTATGTATTTTCTCACAACCTGTAAGTCCTACAACACAGAAACCTAGTTTATAGTTGCATTTATGTATGTTTGTCACAATACATGGTAAGATTTTAAAAATTAATTTTCAGTTTCTAGTTTTATTATTTAAAATACTTTAAAATGTAGCTCACTGTTAAGTTTTCATGTTTAACTCCACTTTGCACAAACCATAATTCCTAGACCATTGAAACTTGGTTTATAGTTGCACCTATGATTGTTCATTTCAGTGCATGTTAAACAAATTTAAAATGTATTTATTAAGTGAGTGTTATTATGGGTTTTTTTTTTTTATCATGCATTTAGATGAACATCTATAGATGCAACTATGAGTATGGTAAGCAAGACATTTAATTTGGTGGAATATGTTTTTTAATGACCTGTCTGCATATATTACTTCTATGACATGCATTATTCTGCACTGATGGTATGGTATGGTATAGGGATTAACATGCACATTCAGAGCAAGCTGTTTTAGCGCACGCCTGTCATGGGCACAGGTGTCAGCCTCGACTGGCTCCTCCATCCAGGACAGATTTGCACTTAGCTGAACTTAAATAACTCAAATTTCAGTCTCTTGTAAACTTTTATCTCTAAACCTGATGTGCTGGTCCTACATAAATTAGCAGTAATAGACTTCGAAAACTTAGGCCTATAGAAAACTTTTTAAGAAAAATCAATTTCTCTATAAGTAATCATTAAATTTGTGTTACAGACTTGCAAAGCTCGAAAGTATGTGGAGTAATCACACTATTGTTGTCGGTAGGAGAATGAATTTGTCTCGGCAGGTTTTGGGTGGCATTGTTTCAGGTTGTCTTTTCAGTAAAACGGCCTGTTAACTGAGTAGAACGAAATGTGCATATGCATATCAATCATTGCATTTTATACACAGTATAGTGCTCATTTCATAATGCTTAATTACAGACACTTTCTGGCTCGCTAATTTCAAACATGCTACCTGCAGAACCGTAAACATTGATTACAAAAACTCTGTAACATTAATTACCTTTCAATGAAAAACTATATATGATTTTTTGTGTGATTTAAAGTGGTTTTGCTATTCTGAACAGTCTATTATGAACTGGTATTTACATGTGAAACAGTACTGCACTCCTGCACTTAGTACTGGTATCATTACATTTAGATACATGTATTTAGTTTACTTTGTTAGTTATTTAGTTTTACAATATACATAAAAGGAATGTGAATTTCTCACAATATGCAACAAAGTCGGTCATCCAATTCACTTATAAGTTTAATTTTGATTGCCCTATATGAATAATGGAAACTTCAAACTCACTGAAACACAAGACTATTCCTCTGTCCCCTTTCAGTCTCCAACATGAACAGAAGGAGCCTGATGTAGCCCAGTGGACCCATTGGGCTATTTCTCTTTCCAGCCAGTGCACCACGACTGGTATATCAAAGGCTGTGGTATGTGATATCCTGTCTGTCGGACGGTGCATATAAAAGATCCCTTGGAAAAATATAGCAGGTTTCCTCTCTAAGACTATATGTCGAAATTACTGAATGTTTGACATCCAGTAGCCAATGATTAATAAATCAATGTGCTCTAGTGGTGTTGTTAAACAAAACAAATTCTCTGTCCCCTTTCAGTCTCCAACATGAACCAAATCAAGGGGAGCTGAATATCACTCATGAAATTGTGCTTGGTGAAAAATCACATCAAGTATTAAATTTGAAAAAAAAAAATGTGCATGGTGATAGTTCCCACCCAAAATTTTCCATGTAAGTTTGGAGGAGAGTGTGAGTGATCTGTCGCCTGGCAAAGACTACCTTTAATTTGGAGTTGGAGTTGTCGAAGTTTGGCCCGTATACTGTGTGTAATGTAGTGTAAAAGCCAATAGTACTGTGTGGTGGTTATGTTTTGTCCACATTTATCCGTCCTTTGTGTGTGTGTGTGTGTGTGTGTGTGTGTGGTAATCATGCTTTTAAATGGTTGTCTTTCAGATCAGTTGTAAGTGTGTATTGATATTAATGCATATTTTTAAACATTTAATAAAAATGCTACCACAACAATTACAACCTATTAGTTCTAAAACCCTCTATGATGTATATGATATCTTTAATGTTTTTAGTATTAATTTCTTGGTAGTACGGTATATGTGTATTAATTTCTTGGTGGTACGGTATACATGTATTAATTTCTTGGTAGTACGGTATACGTGTATTAATTTCTTGGTAGTACGGTATATGTGTATTAATTTCTTGGTAGTACGGTATATGTGTATTAATTGCTTGGTAGTACGGTATACATGTATTAATTTCTTGGTAGTACGGTGAACATGTATTAATTTCTTGGTAGTACGGTATACATGTATTAATTTCTTGGTAGTACGGTATACATGTTACAGTTGTTGGTAATTCTTTAATGCAGATGGTTTCAAATAAAGTTCCAAAAGGTTGGTATTACCATATTTAATAAAGGTGAGATGTGGGGGAATGTTACATTTATCAGTATTTAATGTGTTTACATAGTGAAAAGTGTATTGCAATCATATTTATAACCATCAGTGCAATACAGAAAACTCAATGCTATCATAATCATTAATCATTGATTTCATTTCAACTTATTTTCGTGCTTATATCCAATTAAGTTTCCAGCACGCTGTCCTGGGCACACCCCTCAGCTATCTGGGCTGTCTGTCCAGGACAGTGGGTTAGTGGTTAGTGAAAGAGAAGAGGGTGTATAGTGGCCTCGCACCTACCTATTGAGCCCTTAAGAAGTCACTCTGGGTGGCCAGTACCGGGCTTTTTATACCTACATAGCTGTCAGCCAGTTGATGGTCATTTAATGGATTAACCGATTTATCAGACTAGTGTTTTTGTTAAACACTTACATTCATTGATTTTTGTGAAAAATGATGTATGGAGAACATATTTACATTTCTGGTGTTAGCTAATTGTCCCTGGAGAGAAATAAATGGCTGTGACTCTGTAACATATTTTTAACTATATTTACTAGCTAGTATGTATTGTGATTGTTGGTATATTTTTTGGGGGGTGCTATAGATAGATGTCTAGTTTTAGGATGAATTTTCGTTTTTCGTTTTTCTGACGGACATTTGGTGGTCATTGCTACATTTAAAGCTTTAACCGATTACCAGTTGAGTATCGTCAAGAGTGTGGGTTGTTTGATGGGGTAGGAAGGGGTGTGGGTTAATTGTCTCTTATGTGGTGACTTAAATGTGAGCAGATATACAATAATTAAGGAGTGTGGGTTGTCTCGATCTTGTAGCGGTGACTTAAATTTCAGCAAATATACAATAATTAAGGAGTGGGTTTTCTCTTAAATTGTGGTGGCAACTTAATGTGAACAGATATATGATAATTAAGGAGTGTGGGTTGTCTCTTGTGGTGGTGACTTACATGTGAGCAGATATAAGATAATTAAGGAGGGTGGGTTGTCTCTGGTGGGGACTTAAATGTGAACAGATATAAGATAATTAAGGAGGGTGGGTTGTCTCTTGTGGTGGCGACTTAAATGTGTACTAATATAAGATAATTAAGGAGGGTGGGTTGTCTCTTGTGGTGGCGACTTAAATGTGAACAGATATAAGATAATGTCTCTTGTGGTGGTGACTTAAATGCGAACAGATATAAGATAATTAAGGAGGGTGGGTTGTCTCTTGTGGTAGCGACTTAAATGTGAACAGATATAAGATAATTAAGGAGGGTGGGTTGTCTCTTGTGGTGGCGACTTAAATGCGAGCAGATATAAGATAATGCATTACCAACATAATTCATGGATATGGTGTAACCTCTAATATTGTGACCTTTATGTCGTAGTTTGTTTGTCAAAAAATTATTTATGTAAACAGATTTTTGTCAACAATAAAAAAGAAGCATAATAATGTATCTGCTAATATTAATTATTTGCATTTAATAATTGTTCATCCTCATATTTGAAATACTGAAGTTTTTAATTTGTTTTATCAAAAACATAGGTTTGATTCATGAATGTGTTATGTTTGGAACATATTTAATGTAACGTTACAGTAGTATTGCTTGTATTTATTTGTAGTATTGTAACTATCAAAACCATCATAATATTTGTGTTTCACAGAACCAGACAATTTCATTGTATGTGATTTGTTTGTCCGTCCATAATATACATTTCATTGATACATAGATTTGTTTCTAAATGATAAAAACAAAGAAGTTAAAATTTGCTTTGTTTAATTACACCTCTAAATGATGAGGTGTTTATGCATGTTTTAACAGTGAATACTGAATGAATGTGGACTTTCCATGCTTGAGATAGTCAAAGCTATCACATCAAAGAGTATGCATAAGGGTGTATACTACCAAATCAAATTCCATAGACGACAATAGTAACACATGTGGCTAAAACTCCTACCTGCAGCGTATCAATCGACAAACACCACTGATATAAATACTACCACCCCTCATCCTTAAAGTGAATCAGAACAAATTGGGGGTTATGTTGCTAATTTCAGAGATAACGGTTGGCGTCTATGACTACCCTAGTTCTGCACAAAATTTGAGTACTTTTTTTTTTTTTTACAGGTATCCCATATATGTTTCCCAATGTTGCTGCTGTCTGATAAAGTGATATATGCCCGATTTTCTGTTTGTAATGATGTATTAAAATCTAGGTCAATTAAAGTTTGGAGCTGGGATGGCAGTTTAACCAAACAGTATTAATCTGTGTAAGAGTAAAGAAAGAAAGTAATTTTGTCTTAAGAGGAATTGAATACCCACTAATCCGCACAATTTTGCTGTCCCTAGAATTACTGTATATACCTATATAATATATAAAGTGTATTTATTTTCCTAAATTGCAATTTCTTTATCATAGTCTGCAAATTATGTGTGATTTTGTTAAGTGTTAACTTAAAAATGGATTAAAAAAAAAAAAATCAAGTCAGTATTTGTAACAGCTTTACTGCTGTTAAAATAAATATCTTGAAAAGTTCAGATTTGATATATTTAAAAAAAAAAAATCTGCTTTTATATTGATACATGTACACAAATTCCATGTTTGGTATTATCTGACAATATTTCCTGGACTTATTGTTCATTTGTGTGGTCAGTTTTGATTTGTATATACATGTACATGTTGATATATATTTCTCTTGACAATACATATCTGCTGCAGAAAACAAAAATCGGATGGAATAGAAAAATGTGTGTTTTCTTTTGCTTTCTACAATTTTCATTTTCACTGTAATAGGTAACAAAAGCAAATCAGAAACCTTCAAAACATTTAATACTCCAGTTCTGGATCAATCTGTTTGTGCTGGTGTAATGTTGCACATGTGTTGCACATGTATATTTTATGTATTTATTTTTTATGTTATTTATAAAACAGTTTTGTTTTTTATTCACATGTAATAAACTGTCTTTGATTATTTGTTTTAGATTCATATTTGTTAACACCGTCACCTTTTGATTTCACAGATATGTCATATTTTTTGTGCAGGCATCACACCCCTATTGAAGCCAATTGATGGCATGTCCGCCAATAAATGGTATGTAGGTGGATTGGTTCTGTTGAAAAGAGTGCTCATTTTCTTATTAGTGCCCTTCCGGTCCAACTGGAGCAGACTATAGGTTTTATCTCCATCCTGTCTGTCTGTCTATCTGTCTGTCTGTCTTACCTATAGTTTTTACATATGTGTTTTTCACAATGCTTTGTGATATTAAGCTGAAATTTTGTGTATCGATTTATCATGTACTGTTACAAATCAAGTTTGACTTTCACGGCGATTTACAGTTATGGTCCATGAAATGTTTGTCTTTTGTAAACTATTTTGGCAACGTCTCAAGATATTTAACTAAAATTTTGTGTAAAACTTTATCACATGTTCTGTTACAAATCACAGTTAGGCATGGAATTTAGGAGATAATAAAATTTGTTGTACCGATAGGAGACATGTATTGCTTTAGCAATACTCTCAGAATGCTTGTGGGTCCATTGGGCTATTTCTCGCTCCAGCCAGTGCACCACAAATGGTACATCAAAGGCCGTGTCTGTGGGATGGTACATATAAAAGATCCCTTGCTGCTAATCGAAAAGAGTAGCCCATGAAGTGACGACAGCGGGTTTTCTGTCTCAATATCTGTGTGGTCCATAACCATATGACTGACGCCATATAACCGTAAATAAAATGTGTTGAGTGTGTCGTTAAATAAAACATTTCTTTCTTGGAATGCTTGTTTCATTGTAATAGAATCAGAGCCTACGTGACTGTTAGGTTATGCAATGATGGAAGGGAGCTAACTCCCATACGTACATAAATGCCCTATGTAGTTTGTGTATTGAGATTTCATGATTTGCTCCCCTTTACGAACCCCTCGAAATGAAGAGCACACTAGGTGTTTTAGCTCCGCTATGATGTTCATCAACGGAGCTTTTCTAATATCAATTTGTCCATCTTTCTGTCCGTCCAGCTGTCAATTAAGTCCGTCTTTTATAGTTTTGATTGAATTGTTCTGAAATTTAGTGCAATGAGACGCCGGGACACCTTCCAGGAACTAATTTTTACACACCCGTTGGTGAGAACACCATGCATTATTTTTGACAACACGTGGTTGTTTACACACGTACGCGTGTTAACAATTTCAAGACAAGACTCGCTGCTCCTAGGTGATGACCAGGTCACCAGTGCCATTGTGACGTATAGTTAACCTGACAATCATGGGTCTGTGACGCGTAAGTTAGCTACAAGTGCAACAGCTGTAAATAACTTTTAGTCGAAAATGATGTTAAAATTTGCTTAAAACCTGATTTTTGAGGATATGTAAGAGATAGAATAATACATTCATGTCTGTTAGATACCATTTATCTCACAACTCATTTAAAAACGTATCAAACTCAGTCTGGTAGGTACTGGGTTCGGATCTCAGTCGAGGCATGTGATTTTTAATCCAGATACCGACTCCAAACCCTGAGTGAGTGCTCCGTAAGGCTCAGTGGGTAGGTGTAAACCACTTGCACCGACCATTGATCCATAACTGGTTCAACAAAGGCCATGGTTTGTGCTATCATGCCTGTGGGAAGCGCAAATAAAAGATCCCTTGCTGCTAATCGGAAGAGTAGCCCATGTAGTGGCGACAGCGGGTTTCCTCTCAAAATCTGTTTGGTCCTGAACCATATGTCTGACGCCATATAACCGTAAATAAAATGTTGAGTGCGTCGTTAAATAAAACACTTCTTTCTTTCTTTCCATCAACAACGGATGCACTAGTGCAACGACATATTCTTCATGTGGAATGCCAATCAGACCGTGGCATGGTACGAGTGAAGGACTGTTGAGTGATAGGTTAAAAAGACGACAAAAACAAGAAAGAAAGAAATGTTTTATTTAACGACGCACTCAACACATTTTATTTACGGTTATATGGCGTCAGACATATGGTTAAGGACCACACAGATTTTGAGAGGAAACCCGCTGTCGCCACTACATGGGCTACTCTTCCGATTGGCAGCAAGGGATCTTTTATTTGCGCTTCCCACAGGCAGGATAGCACAAACCATGGCCTTTGTTGAACCAGTTATGGATCACTGGTCGGTGCAAGTGGTTTACACCTACCCACTGAGCCTTGCGGAGCACTCACTCAGGGTTTGGAGTCGGTATCTGTATTAGAAATCCCATGCCTCGACTGGGATCCGAACCCAGTACCTACCAGCCTGTAAACCAATGGCCTAACCACGACGCCACCGAGGCCGGTTACCGTTGTTGATGGATACCAGCAGTCTGTTTGTTTATTCGCTTTTTCTTTCTTTCTTTCTTTTTCATGTCCATCCAATCGGTGTTAAGCAGTTTGCATATTAAATATCATGCTGTCGCACTAGACAATATGACACTGGTGCAGGTGGCATAGTTTCTCCTTTCTAACCGTCATTATTAAATAATGTGCCGAGTTGTTACTAAACTAATATTAAAGGAACACAGTCCCAGAAACACGTGCTATACTTTTGGTTGAATCATACGGTCTTGCTTAGGATATTCATCATTCTTACAAAAGAGTAGCCCATGAAGTGGCGACAACGTGTTTCTTTCTCAATATCTGTGCGACGCCATGTAACCGTACATAAAATGTGTTGAGTGCGTCGTTAAATAAAACATTTCCTTCTTTCTTTCCTTCATTATTCGTACACACCATCTGTTATTTGTGATAATCACATTGCAATAACACGTCATTGATATAAAGAAATAAGATCTGGTCACCACAGCCATACTATACAATGACATTAACACAATTGCAGTTGATTACTGTGTGATATATAAGTTAACCTGAAAGTGATTGCTCTGTAATGCATAAGTTAACTGCAAACCGTAAGTTTCGTAATTACGTTTTTGTAGTAAAAGTCAGGTATTGTTTGTCTTTATAAACGTATGTAACTCGCCTTTTCTCATTATATTAGATATGTTTTAAAAGACCTTGTAAGATAAATGGTATTTAACGGGCTCTCATATAATATTCTCCTTAGGTACATCTGGTGTGTTTTTGGTGGCTGTAATGGCAATAAAATCTCGAGGTAATATCTTGATATGATCGTTTAGTGAAGCACAATTTCGATAACAATTTTTTAGATTTTTGTAAATACATTTCAAAATGAGATCCTCGTGTGAAGATTTTGAATGCTTTGAAAGTTAGTTTGTTTTGTTTTACAACAACTATAGAGCACACGCTACATGTTTCCATTAGCAGCAAGGAATCTTTGACATGCAGTTTCTCACAGACAGGACAGCATGGTCTTTGATATATCAGTCGTGGAGCACTAGTTGGAATGGGGGGGGGGGGGAGGGGGGAACAATGGGATATTGGGTCCACCGAGGGAGTTTGATCCATCGACTCGGGCACCTCAGGCGAGCTCTCTACCGACTGAGCTAAACTTTACGCCTTCTGTATCCTTCGAGTGATCATGGAAATAAGCATTTACTTATTAGACAAGATTCGATTATTTTTTTTAGAGCTGAACAGTTCAGACCCTTTTAAGGGCCCTATGGGCAACCTAGGGAGACACATCAGCACCACATAGGTCCAATTAACGAGCTACTCTCGGCCTACTAACTTCCAAACCTATTCGTAGCTCCCTATCTTTTAATAGACTTCTTTCACATTCCACTGCGGATGTACCCGTTGCGGGGTAACTAGAGGACGCAAACCGCGAACTCTTTCGAGATCTCGCAAAAATAGACCTGTGGACAAGTTGGGTGGCATAGACAAAGGGAGGCCACGCAATAGGAATGTGAATAACTCCATGATTAATTATTCTATTAGTAGGGAACCCGAAAATTCTGTCGACATCCAACAAGACTTATTGGAGACATTTGTCAATTATTGCTTATCACGAAATAAAAAATATTTGGTTGTTAACGCCCGACAAACTATCGGTTCGGATTCGTACGCAATAAATATTGAATATGGGCTGAAATAATATTAATGTGTGCGCGCGTGTATGTATGCAGATATTTATTGTATTTAACATGATTTAAATATTTATAAAGCATTATACAGATAAATACATTCAGGATTCTTGGGATTTCTTTTCATCAAGTTATTTAAAATTTTGTTCAGTATTTGGAATAGAATTAAATAATACGTATGAAATTTGAGCTATGGTACTATAGAACAGAATCAGGCCCGTAGGAACGATATCTGGAGTTGGGGGAGGGGAGGGGGCACAATCTGTAGTGGAGGGGGCACAATCTGTAGTGGAGGGACAGTCTAGTTGGTGGGGGGGGGGGGGGAGGGGCAAAAGCCATATTTTAAACCGGGTTTATAAAAGTGGGGCTACAATCCCCCCTCCGACTTCTCGGTTGCTACCGACCTGAGAATGGTCAGAAATGTAACTGTATTGCATATACAGCTATTTAAATTCGAAGCAAGATTATTTAACCTAATAAACATGTAAGTTTTATTTATAACAGATTAGACTAGCCGACAGCTTGATAATATAGCTACAAACGCAAGATGGTCTCTTTATTATAAACTCATGAGGGTTTATTATGCGCAGTCATAAGGTACTTCGTTTGAATGTTTGAAGCAACGACGGACAATCGACAAAAGTAAACAGGCCAAGTCTGAATTTAAGCCGGTATCATTAGTACCAAGTAGCATTAGTGTCAAAGCATTTTTCCCTGGGATTTGGATGGGATTGTTATCCAGGCGCGGATTCGGGTAAAATTCTAGCATGTACTACACTTCCATTGGCCAAAGCCTACAGACTAATTCGGTAGTCATCATAGCAGAGTATACTGGGAGAAGGGAGCACGTAGAAACTAAAAAATTAAGTCATCCGATGACTCGGCCTTCAACGATGCAATTTTAAATGGTACAAATGCTGCCACAGTTATTATTAAAATGTCACACACACACACACACACACACATACACACACACACACACACACACACACACACACCATACATGGATATGTAAGTTTCTCGCATGATCAGCTGAGCTTGCGTCTACTTGGCATTGGTAGAGTTAATGCCATGTGTCCAGTTAACCTTTTGACAATTTAATTCAATTCAATATTTTATTAACGTCTCACCTTTAAAAATATATATAATACATGTAATACATAATACACATGTATTTTAAAATGCACTCAACATAGAGTTATGAGAGACAAGATACAACCAAAATATCATTAAACAGTTATTCCGATTGCCTTACTGTCTGTTGTTTTTCACAGTCAAGTTTATGTCGGCGATCTTATGATTGGTGGAATAAAAGGTCGCCTGGATTTTCTTAGATCTACTGATGGAGATTTCCACAGTTAAGATAGTAAGATCGAGAAACAAAACATTAAAAACCGACAACCACACACACAAATTCCAATACCTCAAAACCCCCCAACCCCCCCCCCCCCCCCCCCCCCCCCCGACAAAACATCAAAACCCTCGTTATGTTAATACATCTATGCATATTTATTTTGGTTTTATTGGGTGTTTTTTTCTCCATTTTTCAAATCGGTAGATCCTCCAGGATTTGCATAATTAATTGAATTGCCTTTGTATGATTATTTCTGGAATTGCCTGAATTGATTTAACACCTCAGTTTTATGATGTACATTATACAATTTTTAATAATTAAAATGTTCTTCTTTTCAGTTCGCACAGCACAATCCCCGTTGTCGAGAGAGAACCATTTTCACCAGGAAGCCTAATCGTTTATGATCACTGGCTTCAAAAACACAATAGAACTGATAGTTATATTTTATCTTACTGTGACGATCGATCTTTTGGTGTTGATTTCGAATTCTCAGCTGGGTTTTTTTTATATTATTATATCACGGCTTTGTCTAAATAATATAGGTTCATATTAAACAGACACACGATTTTGAATATGTTGCTGTGTCTGCATCAATTGACTGCCAGTCTTAAGCGAATAACACCATAGAATCAGAAATAATATGTGAACCGCCCCCAACAAGAAAGAAGTGTTTTATTTAACGACGCACTCAACACATTTTATTTACGGTTATATGGCGTCAGACATATTATGGTTAAGGGCCACACAGATTTTGAGAGGAAACCCGCTGTCGCCACTACATGGGCTACTCTTCCGATTAGCAGCAAGGGATCTTTTATTTGCGCTTTCCACAGGCAGGATAGCACAAACCATGGCCTTTGTTGAACCAGTTATGGATCACTGGTCGGTGCAAGTGGTTTACACCTACCCATTGAGCCTTGCGGAGCACTCACTCAGGGCTTGGAGTCGGTATCTGGATTAAAAATCCCATGTCTCGACTGGGATCCGAACCCAGTACCTACCAGCCTGTAGACCGATGGCTTGCCACGACGCCACCGAGGCCGGTCCGCCCCCAACAAAGGTAAAATATTGCCCACCCTCAGTGCAATCACATCAATATTGACATTCCTCGATATAAAAAAAACAAAAAAAAACATTCACATTTTTACATTAAAGTTAAACAGTAGATTCCCGGTGATGATCAATATAATTCCCCGTTATTTATTCACCGGTGACTGCGTCACAATGGTCCTAGCAACGCCAATGAGACACAAACATAAGTGTATGGATGATCGAAGTATTGGCAAGATAACAGTTAATAGGGTACGGATCAATAAACATAGTTAAAAGTTTGTTCAATACCCGGTAGTCTATTTTCGGGATAACTGAACTTCACTGTAATGTTGCCTTTGATAGTGGTATAATAAAATAAATAAGAACAGAGTTATTATTATATATATTCCATCCACTTTGATAGTTTCATATGGATTAAAAAAAAGGTCAAAGTTTGTTTTGTTTAACGACACTATTAGAGCACATTGATTTATTAATCATCGGCTATTGGATGTCAAACAATTGATAATTCTGAGATATAGTCTTAGAGAGGAAACCCATTACATTTTTCCATTAGTAGCAACGTATCTTTTATATGCACCATCCCACAGACAGGATAGAACATATCATGTCCTTTGATATACCAGTCGTGGTACACTGTCCGGAACGAGATATATTGTAGTGAGACGTCGTGTAACTCGGTGGGTCGTAGGAGTGATCGACATTGGTAGATCCTTTGTGTGTAACCCCTCCCCCTTTTTGCCGGGCGCGTGTGCAGAAAATTGTGCTAAACTGTGGAAGCGAAGTTTTAGGGGTCGGATCATGCTCCCCTGGAAAATACATTGAAAATTTGCTCGGAACAGGGGGATTCGAATCCCCTCTCAACCCCCTGCACACGCGTTTGCCACCCCCTCCTCGATTCCACATAATAACTATGCTTAACATCTAATAGGCGTTGGAATGCACTATTAAATCAATGTGTTCTAGTGGTGCCGTTAAACAAAACAAACTTTTAACTTTATGTCAGCAACTGGGTTTGGAATTTGGGTGGGGTATCAATTCTCCTTTAAACGGCTATAAGTTAAACGCTTATTATGTTTAACGACACCACTAGAGCACATTGATTAATTAATCATCGACTATTGGATATCAAACATTTGGTAATTCTGACACGCTACATTTTTCCTAATGCAGCAAGGGACCTTATATATGCACTTTGCAACAGACAACAAAACATACAGTTGTGGTGCACAGGTTGGAACGATTAAAAAAACAGTCAGTTGAACCACTGTGGTGGTTCGATCCTGTGACGCAAGTACCACAAGTGAGCACTCAACCGACTGACTTAAATCCCGCCCCTACGGCTGGTTAGGAATGGAAGGAAGGAAGGAAATGTTTTATTTAACGATGCACTCAACATATTTTATTTACGGTTATATGGCATCAGACAATATGGTTAAGGACCAGACAGATATTGAGAGAGGAAACCCGCTGTCGCCACTTTATGGGCTACTCTTTTCGATTAGCAGCAAGGGATATTTTATATACACCATCCCACTGACAGGATAGAACATACCACGGCCTTTGTTACATCAGTTGTGGAGCACTGGCTGGAACAAGAAATAGCCCAATGGGTCCACCGACGGGAATCGATCCTAGATCGACCGCGCATCAGGAGAACGCTTTACCACAGGGCTATGGTTAGCTGCACCATTGCCATTGTGAACAATCCCTATGTAGAAAAAGAAGAGGGATGAGAATGACATGAACAAGACGCTACGCTTTCCACAGAATATTATTAGACACATGTACAAGGGGGGGGGGGGGGGGGGGGGGGGGGGGGGGGGGGGGGGGGGGGCTGAGGGGCTATGTAGTGGGAGCATGATTCGACCCCTAAATACTTCGCTCTCTACAGTTTAGACCACCACCATCCACCAACTGTACAAAGAAAGAAAGAAAGAAATGTTTTATTTAACGACGCACTCAACACATTTTATTTACGGTTATGTAGCGACAGACATATGGTTAACGACCACAGAGATATTGAGAGAGGAAACCCGCTGTCGCCACTTCGTTGGCTACTCTTTTCGATTAGCAGTAAGGGATCTTTTATATGCACCATCCCACATACAGGGTAGTACATACCACGACCTTTGATATACCAGTCGTGGTGCACTGGCTCCAACTGTACAATTTCCTTCTTAGTCTATAATATCTGTCTGTGGGATGGTGCATATAAAAGATTCGTTGCTACTAATGGAACAATGATAGGCTAGGTTGCAATAACGAGCTACTCTCGGCATACTAAGTTCAAAACTATACGTAGCTCCCCTTTATATTTCAGCGAACCGTTAAAAAAATTCTTTCATAGAAACTGCGCAACCTTTCTTCTTTTTTTAAATTTAATCCTACGGGACATTCAAAATTCCATAGCACCAAAACTATACCCCGCCCGCTACCGACCCGGTCGGGTTGCTAGTGCTCCCTTGCAGCTGCCAGTGCGGGCTGTCCCCTCTCTAACCCACCCCTTTGCCTGTCCTGGACAGAGGAGCCGGCCAGGCTGGCACCTGTGACCATGACAGGCGTGCGGTACAACAGCTTGCTCTGAATGCACGTAAAACCCTATGACCTGACCTGACCTGACCTGACCTAATGGAACAATGTAGCATGTTTCCTCTTAGACTATATGTCAGAAATCATATATCAAATGTTTGACATTAATTAATCAATGTGATCTAGTGGTGTCGTTAAACAAATCTAACTTTAACTTTTACTAAACAGACCTACGATATAAATTTGCATTTATTTGTAGGTGTCCTTTATATTTCATACATTAAAGGCATATTGTCACAGACCACTGACCTATTTAATGGTCTAATAAAGTATTACCTGAACAAAAATAATTTGATTTGTCAATAAATGTACTTTATTCAACCATCTTCATAACTACCATACCATAAAAATAATTGAATTATGGCAATAGTCCATAATTAAAAAACTAAAATTGCCAAGAGCGTTGACATGGATTTCACTCCATCATGGTTCAGTTAAGGTGATGTGATAGCTAGATTTGGTTTCCAACAATTAATGTAATTTTTATTTATTATCAATTTTTAGAGAAATAAGGTCCTTAAATCAGTGACAGTATGCCTTTAAATTGTGTGTGCATAATTATATTAAATAACCTTTATAAGACAGGTGGGTGTTATACAAGATGTCTTTTACAGGCAGTTCCGCTGTATTTACATTATCGAAAAAAATCCAGAACATACAAAAGAATGTTCTACCATCAAATAATACTTGTATTCGTTTGCTTAGTGTTTTATACTCACGGGTGATCTCTATCGACGTATTGTAGAGCTTGATCAATTTGCTTCCTTTGCAACTATTACGCTGTGTGATGAACACGTACAACAAATAGATCGCACTAAGCTTGTTTTTTTTATCTGTTTTGTCTTTCCCTGGATTATTTATCTCTGTGTTATGACAACGGTACAACTTGTGGTGTCCTCGAGTGAGTTTTGATTCCAGTACTTCAAGTTCAGAACAGTCACTGTTCCGAGGGCTGCAGACACGACACGAATCGTTAACACAACAGGTGAGCTCATTTTGGTATCTGTCACAGAATCATAATTGGTGTGTTTCCTAGCTTGATTTAGCATGGTGCGACATCATGCTACAATAGTCTAGCGCCATCTTGCCTTAATCAGCGCTATGCCGCCCTGAGATTACACAACTTTTTTTTCTTCAATAATTAATTCTAAAATTGACTTCATAAAACACTCAGAAAATGTATTATTAATTAATAAAATATATCTGTTATACATTTTGCCATTCATTTGTTAAAGCAAGTGCATTTACTTTTATTTCAATTAATTTCTTTTTTTTCTTTTTTCTTTTTTAATGCGCATTAGCGCATTAAAATAAAAAGTAAGCTGATATTAACGTAATACGGTAGGTTTTTTTTTCAACTCTAAGGCTCATTCACGTGTAAAATATAATAAATATCCCGAAATGTATAAGAAATTAATTTGATCATTAGGTAAGCTATAGCCTACTGTTATTTTTTAACCTACGATACCAGTACTCAGGCACAGTGGTGGTGCGTGGTATCGGGGGTCTGAACCCCTCCCTGCGCAAACTAATTTTATATTTTTAAAATGTATTTTCTGGAGCAGCATGTCTCGACCCCATAGAAATTTCACTCGCCATAGTGTAGACCTGAATACTTATATAGTTCTGTTTTCTGTTGTTTTTTCTCTTTTTCTTTTTTAAGAGTTAATGTTTGTTTTGTTTAACGACACCACTAGAGCACACTGGTATATTAATCATCGGCTATTGGATGTCAAACATTTGGTAATATTGACATATAGACTTAGAGAGGAAACCCTCTACATTTTTCCATTAGTAGCAAGGAATATTTTATGTGTACCATCCCACAGACAGGATAGCACATGCCACGACTTTGATATACCAGTCGTGATGCACTGGCTGGAACGAGAAATAGCCCAATGGGCCCACCGACGGGGATCGATCCCAAACCCACCGCGCATCAAGCGAGCTCTTTACCACTGGGCCAAGTCCCCCCATCTTGTATGTTAGTGCCTAAATTCTATTGTTATCGTGATTGTTCTCGAGTTCGGCTTTTTGTAAGATTATTGTGATTTTAGTACAAGAGATCTCTTCTACGCCATGTCCTGGCTTTCATTGCAGGAGATGGTACAGTGCTCGCCTGAGGTGCGAGGGGTTGTGACTCGGTTTCCTGAGGTGGACCTGTCGGTTTTGTCCCTCCCCCTTCCCCCAGATTCAGCCAGTGTCGTGGCATGTGTGTTCGTGTCTAATGGAAAATGTATACAAAATATGTCTTAAGGTAGTGAAAGTTTGCGTATAAATCTTTTATAGGTTACACAAAAACAAATTCAGGTAACCTATTGCGTTTTTATGTAACCCGTCATGAACATTGATGTCATAAATTCAATGCGCGAACGAAAAAAAAAATGGATTACGCAAACTCTACTTACGCGAGCGTAACGCGAACGAAACTATTGCTCTCGCAATTTTCAGACAGGTCTTCGGTAGGAATAGCCTATGTGACGGGAACGGGTTTCTTGTCTGTTTCTATCGCGATACTTTTTCTTTCTTTTTTCCCCCCCCCCCCCCCCCCCCCCCCCCCCCCCCCGCCCAATGTCTATTCTGTTTTCTTTCCAATGGTTTTTTTCTTATCTATTATTCATTACGTGTACGGTTATAATCAATGGGACACAATATATACTGATATAAACTTATACTGCATTGTGCAATGCATAATAAAACTAAGAATGCCGCAAATGCGGATAACATTTCCCACTAGTTGTGTATGTTATTATTTATGAAGTGTAATCTACGCGAATCTCTGTTAAGTCTTGTTTTGGTTTTTATTATGAATAGTTGTACAGATACCACTCCCAATACTAAGAGACAATTATAAGAAAAGCTAAATAATGCATATATCGTGTGAGCATGTCTCGTTTTTTTTTTCTTTTTCTAATCAACCGTTTAGCTTTTCCACCATACCTTCGTGGTGCAGACTGTGATCGATTGCTTCAGTATAAAGTGAGATAATTTTACTCTTTTTTTATCAACTTGTTTTATTTTGTATGACTTGATTATGGGTGTTATGGAGTGGTGTGAATCAGAGCTGGTTTATCCTCGTAGCACATATGAACACGTTCTATGGACTCCCCGTTTCAGGAGGCCCCGCGGTGATGTGTACATTTATTTTCCCCGGGTCATTTTTCCCATCTCCCCGAGGGGGTTGAAAAATATATAACCCTGGAAGGGGCCCCCGCTGTTATTTGTGCTACAGGCCCCGCGGATCCTGAAACCGGCTCTGGTGCGGATAGAACAAATTACTACCATCCCACCAACGATGTATTCATTTTCTCAAATGGTCCTTAGCTTAACTTCTAGTTGGTGAAGCCTGAGTGAGTGCTCCGCAAGGCTCAATGGGTAGGTGTAAACCACTTGCACCGACCAGTGATCCATAACTGGTTCAACAAAGGCCATGGTTTGTGCTATCCTGCCTGTGGGAAGCGCAGATAAAATATCCCTTGCTGCTAATCGGAAAGAGTAGCCCATGTAGTGGCGACAGCGGGTTTCCTCTCAAAATCTGTGTGGTCCTTAATCATATGTCTGACGTCATATAACCGTAAATAAAATGTGTTGAGTGCGTCGTTAAATAAAACATTTTTTTCTTTTTTTTTCTTTGGTGAAGCATATACTCTAGATCATTATTCAGTTATACAATACAAAACAGTGAGGGATGGTAGATCTGACCAGACACTGGGTATCAGAGATCTACAGTTTGTACAAACAAATCGACAACTTGCTAAAATTTAGATCAATTCGTTACTCTGGCTTGACCCTTCTGTTTGATTTTCACCAGGATTCTACGCTCACAATGGGATCCAGGACCAATGAACGATATGTGAACCAACTGATACAATTTCTCAAAAGCTATTACTTTCAGTATCCGATAAAGAAGTTCATGGACAAATATTGTACTGGTAAGATAAATGTTTCATTTTCCTTTCACTCTGCCACGGGGATCCTATAATACCCGTAACTGAATGAAACACGATTGTCCAAATATCTCTCCTAACTGTATATCTATTAGATCTCTCTGTAACAGGCAGTTATACCCGCTGGCTCGTCTAGGTATGATCAGAGATAAGATCTTATATAAAGTATATATTATATGGCACGTTTAGTTCACTAGAAAACACAACAAAAACACAATACACTTTGGAATCTGTATTAACCTACGCTGACAAATGTACTGCCGCAGTAGTTAATTAACAACAACAAATAATAACAACCCAGAACTGATCACTTAATTAGTTAATCTCTAGGTGTCTAGTTTACACAATATGCTAATCACTTCACCGTGACACAACACCCACACGTGTGATAATTGAGAAACGCTTCCAGGAGAACTTAATTAATAAAGGAATTACAACTCTATTCCTAACTGGTTAATTTTTAATTAACCCTTACTACTCGTTCAGTAACGTGTGATAATTGAGAAACGCTTCCAGGAGAACTTAATTAATAAAGGAATTACAACTCTATTCCTAACTGGTTAATTTTTAATTAACCCTTAACTACTCATTCAGTAACCTAGTAACACAGAATTAATACTGGTACCTGTCACAATAAAGAAACTAACCTACAGTTTACCTAGGTCCTCTAGGATGACTGGCTAAGCTTTATATATTTATTTAGACAGCGAGCCTACAGTTTACTGCGTCAGATGACCGGCAGCACCGTCTAAATACTATTGGTATAATACAGTATTAAAATATTTAAAGTCACATCAATCACATCAAGGTTATACAACAGAGCAGAAATAATATATAATTACCACGTCCGGGCTGAACTCATATATTTCGTTCAGTGGACGACGTCCGTTTCCCCTGCAGCTTCCTATGTTTCTCCCCGATATCTCTAAAACCCTAGCTATTTATCATAAAAATCCGAATATCGCCTGGGGGTACATCGCGGCACCGAATCCCTACAAGTGCTATTTCCACAGAGACCAAGCAGTATTTTTTTTCTCAGATGGTCAGACTTAATGTCGCCAGTTCGCTAGAGATTCCATGGTCGCGCGGAGGTATTACGTAACTACTGGCCACATGGCCTCCGCACCTAGGCTGGGTGTGTATAAGAAACTGCACACGGCCGTCGCGCAGAGGTATCACGTAACAAAGTACCCACCTAGGCTTAGTGCATATTGGAACTGCACACGGCCCTCTAAAACAATTAATATCGCCACAGGCGAAAACAAAATTAAGAGCATGTTCCGTCACACACTCGTATAAAAACAAATATATGTATTATTAGTCCCTTACCGGTCCAACCGAAGGGGACTATAGGTTTCGTCCCCGCCTTTCTATCTGTACGTGTGTCCGTCTGTCCGTCCGTCTGTCACACATATAGCTTTCCGGATGTTTTTGGGTTTTTTCACAATGCCTCGAAATATTGACCTGACATTTTGTGTATAGCTTTATCATGTACTGTTACAGATCACGTTTGACTTTCATGGCAATTTATACATTTTTCACACTTATGGCTCTTGAACTTAGAATATATGAAGATTTTTTTCCCGGACTTTTTGTTTTGCAATGCCAAAATATATTGAGATGAAATTTTTTACATAGCTTTATCATCTACTGTTACAGATCAAGTTTAACTTTCCTGGCGATTTACCAATTTTTCACAGAGTTACGGCCCTTGAACGTAGGGGATACGAAATTGCTTTATTCTCGGTGGGGGACTTGTATTGTTTCAGCAGTACTTTCAGAATGATTGTTTCAAAAGCTACAAACTATACCACAGTTAAATAAAGGTGATTTTCTAGCATACCAGATAACATGAAATCTACAGAAATACGTTAAAAGCCGAAAAAGCACACCCGAGAAGTATATTCTTTATGCTAAATTCGACTTGGGCAGAGCTTAACCAATGCCCATTTAAACACACTATTTCAGTGTATAATCAAGGTGAACAGAGAAGTGTGTGTGTTAATATTTTACAACTTCAGTATAGTGCAGGTGGTCATTAGTGCTTTATTTTTAATTATGTACGTTTTCAGCCCATTAAACACAAAATAATTCCAAGGCTGTAGCTAGGATTTTTTGTTTCCGGGGGGGGGGGGGGGGGGGGGGGGCAACTGAGTAGTTAATAGGCTAAAACTCCTTAAACGGTTAAGAAGAGAATTTTCTTAAGTTTTTATAACATTTCCGGATTTTGCCCCCCCCTTGCCCCCCCCCCCCCCCCTCCCACCCGCTAGCTACGGCCCTGAATTCTACAGTCCGAGACAAAAGACACCTGGATCTGTAGTAACATATATCTGCAAAATAACCCTGGGTATTGTTTTAGATAATCATAATTATGATTATAATTATAATTATTATATTTTCTGTTTATGTAAAATTTAGTTGAAGTTTGAATTTGAACGTCTGGACATGTAGTTTAAATTTTTCAAATTAAACTGTTTTCCTACATTATTGCTTGACAATTTTAAATTATTTTCAGAATTTGATGCAACAGATATGGAAAATCCAGAATATGTTAAACTTCACGAAGAGTACAGAATGTTGGTAAGACTCGTAAAACAATCGTATAACATTGGTGTCTGACTTTACCCACTTATGTAAATATGGCATCGAAAGAGAGAGAGAGAGAGAGAGAGAGAGAGAGAGAGAGAGAGAGAGAGAGAGAGAGAGAGAGAGAGAGAGAGAGAGAGAGAGAGAGAGAGAGAGAGAGAGAGAGACAGAGAGAGAGGAGGAAAGTGCAATTTCATATAAGATAAACGGGATCGGATGCAGGATATTTCTTGGGGGGGGGGGGGGGGGATCCAAAGAGCACAAGCGGTATTCCAAACTACACTAACATACATTTGGTAGAGGATTGTTATTGTAGAAGTTCGGGGGAGGGTCCGCTCCCCCAGTACCTTTATGTGGATTCGCGCCAGCCTAAATAAACAGTCATTCAAAGTCTTAATTACTCGAACACGCACCGATTCTTCTTCTTTTCGTTCACTTTAATCATGACTGTCGAATCCTAAATAGATTGCTTTTCCAACTTAAAGGCGCAGACCCTAGTTTTAGCCCGTAAAAATGGACGCCATGTTTGGTTAAGGTACAAACCTATAACACATTTGTATAACGTTACAACAGAGTGAAACAAGAGCCTGTGAAGTTGAAACGGTGAAATACCGTTAAAAATAGACTAAAACTCGATTCCATAACTCCACAGCATTTACCTTTCGACCGACCGTTCAAAATTGCGCTAAATTCCCTAAATCAAAATTGCGCACCCTTTTTTCTTTGGCATTTAACTGCTCCATTCAAATTCCATAGCACCACCACCACCCCCACCCGCCTGCTACCGATTTGATCGGGCTGCTGGTGCTCCCTTGCACCTGCCAGTGCAGGCGGTCCTTCCTCTCCCCTTCCCCCACCTTTTCTGTCATGGACGGAGGAGCCGGCCATAGGCCGGCTCTTGCGCCCACGACAGGCGTGCGCTACAACAGCTTGTTCTGAATGTGCACGTAAAACCCTATGACATGTATCACGGGGATTCTATAATACCCGTAACTGAATAAAACACGATTGTCCAAATATCTCTCCTAACTGTATATCTATTAGATCTCTCTGTAACAGGCATGTATATACCCGCTTTGGCTCGTCTAGGTATGATCAGAGATAAGATCTTATATAAAGTATATATTATTATAGCACGTTTAGTTCACTAGAAAACACAACAAAAACACAATACACTTTGGAATCTGTATTAATCTACGCTGACAAATGTACTGCCGCAGTAGTTAATTAATAACAACAATAATAACAACCCAGAACTGATCACTTAATTAGTTAATCTCTAGGTGTCTAGTTTACACAATATGCGAATCACTTCACCGTGACACAACACCCACACGTGTGATAATTGAGAACGCTTCCAGGGGAACTTAATTAATAAAGGAATTACAGCTCTATTCCTAACTGGTTAATTTTTAATTAACCCTTAACTACTCATTCAGTAACCTTGTAACACATAATTAATACTGTACCTATCCCAATAAAGACAATAACCTACAGTTTACCTAGGTCTTCTAGGATGACTGGCTAAGCTTTATATTACCAAATACTCGTATAAATATAGAACAGTAAGACTACGATTTACTTCGTCAGATGACCGAAGACACTGTCTAAAGAATATTGGTATAATACAGTATTAAAATATTTAAGTTGCCCATCTGGCTAAGTGCAATTTGGAACTGCACACGGCCTTCTAAAACAATTAATAATTAAGAGCATGTACCGTCACACACCCCCACCTCAAAAAGGATATTTCCTCTGCTCTAGGAATAGGGAAATATACTACATTAAAACAAAAAGGTGCGTTAACCGACGCATACGGGCATTTATAACACATGTAATAATAAGGTAACTACCAGTAATCACACTGAGTCTCTGAGTCCCTGGTATACAAATAAAATATATAAAAACAAAACAGAAATCAAGAATGTCAACACATTATCATAACGTTCAACTTCGGGACAGGGCATCATCGATTACATTGGATGTGCCCTTGATATGTTCAATGGTAATTGGGTATTCTTGCAGAAGAAGACTCCACCTCAAAACTCTCTGGTTGGTGGCTTTCATTCTGTGAATGAAGGTAAGGGATTATGATCAGTAAAGACCACCACTTGGTGCACTGCCGATTTTACGTAGATCTGAAAATGCTTCAGAGCTTGTACCATGGCCAAAGCTTCCTTCTCTATAGTAGAATAGTTCACCTGGTGTTTGTCAAACTTTTTCGAGAAGAAACTTACAGGATGTTCCAGTCCATTTTCATCTTCTTGGAACAGCACAACTCCAGCTCCCACGTCACTGGCATCCACAGCTAGCTTGAACGGCATTCGGTAGTCTGGTGCTGCCATCACGGCCAAAGCTTCCTTCTCTATAGTAGAATAGTTCACCTGGTGTTTGTCAAACTTTTCGAGAAGAAACTTACAGGATGGTCCAGTCCATTTTCATCTTCTTGGAACAGCACAACTCCAGCTCCCACGTCACTGCCATCCACAGCTAGCTTGAACGGCATTCGGTAGTCTGGTGCTGCCATCACGGGAGACGAGGAGAGCATCTGCTTGAGACAATTGAATTACTTCTCGCATTCATCTGACCACTGGAACTTCGTTTCCTTCTTTAGCAGCGATGTGATGGGGGCCGCTACCGTCGCAAATCTAGCACAGAAACGACGATAATAACCGGCCATACCAAGGAACCGGCGAACTTCACGACGGTTGGTCGGTGCAGGGTACTGGCTGATGCTTAGTGTCTTGGCCTGCAGTGGGGCGACGCAACCATGTCCAACAGTATGACCTAAGTAGGTCACTGAAGCTCTCACGAATTCACATTTGCCCAGGTTCACAGTCAAGTTAGCTTTCTGTAGGCGACTGAATATTTGTTCTAGCCCGGTTAAATGTTCATCCCAAGTGTCGGTGGCTAACACCACATCGTCCAGATATTCACTGACGTTTTCTAGGTCTGATAACACCTGGTTCATCATCTTTTGAAAGGCAGCAGGGGCAGTCTTCAAACCAAACGGCATCACTCGGAATTGGAAGAGGCCGTCAGGTGTGATGATCGCCAGAATGTCCTTAGCTTCCTCCGTTAACGGAATGGCATAAAAACCCTTCAGTAGGTCCAATTTGGTGATGTATTGCGCGTGTCCAACTCGGTCGATGCAATCGTCAAGGCAGGGTAGAGGGTAGGCATCTGCCTTGATGAGTTGATTCACGCGACGTAGGTCAGCGCACACCCGGAAACTGTTATCTCCCTTTTGAATCAGAATAACAGGTGATGCCCACTGACTGTTTGATGGTTCCAGAATGTCGTGTTCCAACATGTAATCTATCTCTTTTTTTAGTGCCGCACGTTTTACAGGATTTATTCGATAGGCATGCTGTCGAATTGGTGTAGCGTTGGGTTCCAAGCGCACATCCTGGATTAAAGTATTGGTAACCGTTGGAAAGTCCTGACAAATAGAAACATTGTCTTGTATCAACGTAGTCAGCTTTGCTCGCAGGGGGCTGTCAAGGTGCTGTAGATAGGAACTCAAGTCTGCTAGAATCTGGCTGTTGGTTAATTTGATCTCTGCAGTCTTGACGTCATCACAGGAAATTGAGTGACTCTCAATTTGGACAGGCAACACTGGAACTATCGGCAGTCTGTCAAAATAACCTTTTAGCAAATTGATGTGACAATACCTACTTTTCCTAACCCTATCAGGAGTGTTTATCACATACCCTGTCTCATTAACCCGTTTGTGCACAACATAGGGACCGAAATACCTGTTCTATAATGAACCCCGTTTAATGGGAAGGTACAACAGCACTTTATCCCCTGGTTTAAATTCCCGACTCTTAGCCTTCCTATCAAACACTGATTTTATTTTGCTCTGAGCATAGCTCAGATGCTTCCTAGCCAGTTCGGTCGCCTGCCACAACCTATCTCTAACTCTCCCTACATAAATCAGCAGGTTTTCGGCATTATTCTTGTCTAACCAAATATCTTTTACCAATTTGAGAGGGCCTCGGGCTGAATGCCCATAGACCAACTCAAATGGGGTGAATCCTAAGGATTCTTGCTTAGCATCCCGTGCTGCGAACAACTCGAAAGGAATTGACTGGTCCCAGTCAGTACCATTGTCGAAACAATGGCAGCGGAGCATACTTTTCATGCTCTGGTGGAAACGTTCTATGGCGCCCTGGCTCTCAGGGTGGAATGCAGCAGAACGAATCTGTCGTATATCTAACATAGACAGTACTTGCTGGATTAACTTGCTCATAAAGTTCGTACCCCGGTCGCTTTGAATTTCACCTGGTAAACCCGTGTACGTGAAGTACTTAAGCAGCGCACTAGCTACAACAGACGCAGTAACCTTCCTTAAGGGAATCGCCTCTGGAAAACGCGTAGTTAAGCACATAATTGTTAACAAGAATTGGTTGCCTGAACGCGTTTTCGGTAATGGCCCCACGACATCTATCAACACTTTTGAAAAAGCTTCCCCAACTATGGGAACCTTCTGCAGTGGATAGGGAGGAATTAGCTGATTTGGTTTGCCCACAACCTGACACACATGACATGACATACAATGCTTACTGACATCTGCAAACAGTCCCTTCCAATAAAACTCTGAGGCAAGTTTACTATGAGTTTTATTCCGCCCTAAGTGGCCAGCAAACACGTCCTCATGTGCTAACAATAACAATGACGGACGGTACTTAGAGGGCACCACAATTCTACATCCTGTCACACATTCCTCACTATCAGGCACAACCTTTTCCACACTCTTATTCATTAACACTCCCATGTCCATATAATACCCTGACATCTGATCCTCCATCTCACCCTCAGTTAACAATGTAGTGCGAGCTGCCAACAAACTTGGATCAGCCCCCTGCTCTAGAATAACTCTTGTCTATTACAAGGTAAGTCCCCCCTGTCAAACACAACTGGTTCATTTCCCCTCTGCGGGAGATCAACAGGTTCCACCACATTTAATTCCTCAGTTGACTTATCTACCATTTTACTGATAACCTCATCCACTCCAATTTCATGGCTCACACACGTATCAGACAAATCACAAATATCCTCTGGGTCTCGTGCTAACCTACTGACCATAGCCCTAGTCATTACACACGCAGGATATCTAGTCTCATCAACCTCACACTCTTCTATGGGTAAAGGGCTGTCTTCAATTAACAATTGGTCACATTGCGGCTGACAACATTGACTAGTCAAATCATTACCCAACAAAACTCCTATGTTTTCAAAAGGCAAGTCCTTCACAACACCCATAATGACTGGTCCCGTCACAAACTTCGAACACAAGAAAACCTTATGTAACCTGACAACCATATTTTCTCCAGTAACCGAGGTTAAAGCCAAACTACGTCCTGTATCTGAATTCTCAATACCAGCTAAAAACTCTTGCGTGATCAGACTCTGACTACACCCGGTATCTCTATAGATTGATATTGCCTTAGGACTCAATTCTTGTTTCACATCACAAACCATACCAGTGGACACATACGGGTTTACTTTCTCTGCCATGGGACTAACCATTAACTCTCTCGCTAACGGAGCTGACCTCACTAAACCGACCACTTGCGCATTATCGCGTCTCCTTTTAAAACAGTCCCCGACAAGATGGTTATCCTTTTTACAGTAACTGCAATGTGGACGAAAAGTTCGTGCATTGGCTGATAATGAGGGTTTATCCTTACTTTGCCCACCAGGTGCATTCCTTGCCTGACTAGCTGACCAACTAGAAGACTCTCCCCGATAGTTACTTTCCCGGGAAAAACCTGGCTGAAATTTCTTCTTATCACTCTGTTGTAAAGAGCTACCCTGTACTGCCTGAGCTTTGTGTATTAACACGTAATCATCTGCCACTATGCCTGCCTCCTCTATCTTTTTGACATCACGATCCTCTAAATGAATACGTAAGCTAACTGGTAATCCATTTTTAATGTCCTGTAAGATCAACAACTCCCGTAACTCGGTATATGACTCTACCTGATGAGACACCACCCATTTATCAAACATCCCTGCCTTCTTAGCCACAAACTCACTATAAGACTGACCCTGCGTTTTTCTCAACTCGCTATACCGTAAACGATAATCCTCAGGTCGTAATTCATACGCCCTCAACACTGCCGCCTTAACTAGGTCGTACTGACTTGCTCGCTCCTCACTCATTGAATTATAAGCTACACTAGCCTTCCCCTCAAACTTAGACACGGCTAACAATGTCCACTTAGACTGCGGCCAATTTAGCTGCTTAGCGGCCCGTTCAAAAAGTTGAAAGAACATGTCTACCTCCTGATCATCAAATACCGGCACTGATCTATAAGCCTCCGACATGTTAAAACCATTTCCTGCCTCTCGTCTAACTTCTTCAGTATTCAACTTTAACTCATGTTCCACTTTTAATTTTTCTAACTGGAATTCTCTATCCCTATCTCTCTCTTCTGTACCCCTCTCTTCTCTTTTCTCTCTCTCTCTCTCTCTCTCTATCCCTATCTTCTTTTTCTCTATCTCTATCTTCTCTTTCTCTCTCCCTCTCTCTATCCCTCTCTTCCCTTTCTCTCTTCTATCATCTTTCTCTCTATCCCTCTCTTCTCTCTCTCTCTCTCTCTCTCTATCTCTCTCTCTATCTTCTCTATCTATCTCTCTATCTAATGCACATTCTTCTCTTTCGTACTCAAGCTTTTTAAAAGCTAATTGTTGTTCCACACTTAACTCATTTATCCCTATCTCTGGAACAATCTCTCTGTCTTCCATAACAGGACTATCACCAAAAACTTCCTGGATAATAATTGTCCTTATTTCTCCTAAGGTTTTAGCTGATGTTAAATCAATTTCTCGCTCACCCGCGATTTCAACTAACTCGGCCTTACGTGCTCGCTTAATCTCCACTACACTGAGCGTAGGCCTATCCAGCAAATTCTTATCCATGTTTAGATATGACGCACTTATTATTAATTAATTTTCTAGTGAACAACGTTGCTACTTCTAGTTATTTGTAAAAATAATTTATAAAGCCCCCATTTACAAACAATACTTTTTTAAATATGCATGTCCCGTTTCAGATCCCGGACAAGCGCCCCAATTTTCTACTCCTGTCACGGGGATTCTATAATACCCGTAACTGAATAAAACACGATTGTATATACCCGCTTTGGGTCGTCTAGGTATGATCAGAGATAAGATCTTATATAAAGTATATATTATTATAGCACGTTTAGTTCACTAGAAAACACAACAAAAACACAATACACTTTGGAATCTGTATTAATCTACGCTGACAAATGTACTGCCGCAGTAGTTAATTAATAACAACAATAATAACAACCCAGAACTGATCACTTAATTAGTTAATCTCTAGGTGTCTAGTTTACACAATATGCGAATCACTTCACCGTGACACAACACCCACACGTGTGATAATTGAGAACGCTTCCAGGGGAACTTAATTAATAAAGGAATTACAGCTCTATTCCTAACTGGTTAATTTTTAATTAACCCTTAACTACTCATCCAGTAACCTTGTAACACAGAATTAATACTGGTACCTATCCCAATAAAGACAATAACCTACAGTTTACCTAGGTCTTATAGGATGACTGGCTAAGCTTTATATTACCAAATACTCGTATAAATATAGAACAGTAAGACTACGATTTACTTCGTCAGATGACCGAAGACACTGTCTAAAGAATATTGGTATACAGTATTAAAATATTTAAAGTCACATCAATCACATCAAGGTTATACAACAGAGCAGAAATAATATATATTTACCAAAGTCCCGTCTGAACTAATATAGATCGTTCAGTGGACGACGTCCGTGATCCCCTGGAGCCTTCCTAGTTCTCCTCGATATCTAAAAAAAACCTAGCTATTTATTATAAATCGAATATCGCCTGGGGGTACATCGCGGCACCGAATCTTATCATGTGAGTTTCCACCACGAACAGAGTCGGTATATTTTCTCTGATCGTCAGACTGGCTGTCGCCATTCCGCGAGCAATCCCCTGGCCATAAACAGCACTACCGGAGATATTACGTAACTACTAGTCACATGGCCTCCACACCTGCTCTGGGTGTGTATTACAAAAGCTCGATGACCGTCGCGCAGAAGTATTACGTAACAAGTTGCCCACCTGGCTAAGTGCAATTTGGAACTGCACGCGGCCTTCTAAAACAATTAATATCGCCACAGGCGAAATCAAAATTAAGAGCATGTACCGTCACAACATGACATGACATGATTCCATAACTGTTACTTCTCAAAGGCACGTGCGTTTTTAAAAATATAAAACATGCATTTTGTGGTATTAGAAACACCAGAATGACCAGAAAAACTTCGGTTGTACGGAAATGGATAAGCTAAACAATAAAATATAAGTAAAGTTTGATTTCAGTGATCATAAACAGCTCTAATAGTGAAAAATATGCCTCTAGTTGGTGTTTAAAAACTAGGGTCTGTCCCTTAAACGCGTCTGCCCGACATCAGGGTGAACTGAGCGATTTTCGTAATTGTTCTTTGTCACCATGTAATTTTTTTGCCAAGGATACGTAAGCAGTGATTGAACATAATACTACGGCCTCATTGTATTTCCGTTAGCCATTTACGTACACGTACCATTCTTAACACGTATATTAAAACTAGATTTACTAACACGCGTATCCGGTCCGTTTCCGGTTCTGATGCGTATCGTAAAAACAATCGCTCCAGTACATTTGCATTATATATATATATATATATATATATATATATATATATATATATATATATATATATATATATATATATATATTTTTTTTTTTTTTTTTTATTATTTTTTTTTTTTTTATTATTTTTTTTTTTTTTTTTTTTTTTTTTTTTTTTTTTTTTACTAGTATCAAAAATGATATATTTCGTGTAGATTGATGGGACAAAAAAAAGAAAAACAAGAAAAACTAAAATGTTTTATTTAACGACACCACTGGAGCACATTGTTTATTTAATCATCGGCTATTGGATGTCAAAAATTTGGTAATTTTGACTCATAGTCATCAGAGAAAACCCGCGGGTGAAGTAAGAGATATGTGCACTTTCCCACAGACAGTAAAGCACATACCACAGCCTTTGTACAGTTGTGGTGCACTGGTCTGAATGAAAAAAAATGCATGGGACGAGTGCTATAGTTGTGTATTAGGCGATCTGAGATAATAACAAGGTAATCCCTCATAGATAAAACGAGCGGTCATTGATAATGTGTATCTGAGAATTTAAAATAATCTGTTTTTCAGATTGATACATTGCTTGATGCATTCGAAGATGAGTTCGGGTTGATGGACGGGCAACTCATTGAGGCGGTCAGAGATATGAACACACGAGTTACAGACGCTGATGTAGGCAAGGTAATATCATCTCATATCATTGTTAGACGGGACTTTATTATAGGCAAACATCCACATTAAACTGCTACAAACTTTAAGACAACCAAAGATGCATTTGGTATAAATATAGTCATATTATAAGCAAGAAAAAGTAAGTACATATACATGTTCATTGTAATTTGAATAATTGAAATGGCTATAACGTCTGAAAATGAGTTAAAATGTCTACAAATGTAGGATAGTAATTCTAATATCGAAAAATATATACTCTTCAAAAAAAGAAACGCAAAAGGGTACAAATGGGTTATAACTCCGATTTTATGTTTCCTACCGGTTCATGCTTTGTGAATATAAGGTCATTGCATGTCCCAAACACATTCCCACGGTTACATTCGATAAAACGCAGCTACTGTACAATAAAGTTCCAAAATGTGAATATTCGCAAAAACGCAGCCACGTGCAAACCATGTCACCACTGCACGTGCGTTGTCTGCACGTGCAACATGAACACCGACAGTATAAAAGTGCAGGGTGTTCGCTTGCATGGCCTCTGTATCTGGCCGACAGTTGACAATCCAGGACATGCCACGTCTCAGTGAACCGCAGAGAAACAATGCCATCGGCCGACTAGACGCAGGCGAATCCAGAACGGCCGTTGCCAGGGCATTCCATGTGTTCCCAAGCACCATCTCCAGACTGTGGGACCGTTACCAGCAACATGGATCAACACGTGACCTCCCTAGATCCGGTCGACCACGGGTCACTACCCCCGGGCAGGACCGCTACATCCGGGTACGCCACCTTCGGGAACGATTGACTACTGCCACCTCCACAGCCGCAGCAATACCAGGTTTGCGCAGGATATCCGACCAGACCGTACGGAACCGCCTACGTGAGGTAGGAATTCGTGCCAGACGTCCAGTTCGAGGTGTCATCTTAACACCACAACACCGTCGACTCCGACTGCAGTGGTGCCAGATTCATCGACAATGGCCTCAACTGCGATGGAGACAGGTGTGGTTCAGTGACGAGTCCCGATTTCTGCTCCGACGTCATGATGGAAGATGTCGCGTATATAGGCGTCGTGGTGAACGTTATGCGGCAAACTGCGTGCAGGAAGTGGACAGATTCGGCGGGGGTAGTGTCATGGTGTGGCCAGCCATCTCACACACTGGCAGAACTGACCTGGTCCACGTGCAGGGCAACCTGAATGCACAGGGCTACATTGACCAGATCCTCCGGCCACACATCGTTCCAGTTATGGCCAACGCCAACGCAGTGTTCCAACATGACAACGCCAGGCCTCACACAGCACGTCTCACAACGGCTTTCCTACAGAACAACAACATTAATGTCCTTCCTTGGCCATCGATATCACCGGATTTGAACCCAATTGAGCATCTAATGGACGAGTTGGACCGACGCCTCCGACAGCGACAACCACAGCCCCAGACCCTGCCCGAGCTGGCAGCAGCCTTGCAGGCCGAGTGGGCCACCATCCCCCGGGACGTCATCCGTACTCTGGTTGCTTCAATGGGCAGGCGGTGCCAGGCAGTTGTCAACACACGCGGAGGCCACACCCGGTATTGACTCCAGATGACCTTGACCTTGGTGGTGTGTCCTATCACTTACTCACAATGGACTAGAGTGAATTGTGAACAATCCTGCAACATTTGGTAATTATCGGACTCACCATTCAATAATTAAATCAATTCTCCAAATGTTACGACAATGTGGTTTTGCGTTTCTTCTTTTGAAGAGTATATTTATAATCCAAACTACATTTAATTTAAAATAATTAAACATTCAGTTTTTGCTCGTCTTCCTCGTCGTCGTCGTCGTCATCATCATCACCATCATCATCATCATCATCATCATCGTCATCATCATCCATTGGCGTAGGAAGCGGGGGGGGGGGGAGCAGGGAGCATGTGCCCCCCCCCCCCCTTTTTGGCACCTTCCTACGCCACTGTCACCATCATCATCATCATCATCATCATCATCACTGTCAAGAGTTAAAATATATCCAAGTTGTGTAACAAATAAAACATTGTACAATTATTGTCACCACATTACAGTTACAGCGTTTTATAATTCTCTACATAAATAACTGTTTTGCTTCTAGGATTTATACTGGTTAATCCGTGGCGCGGATGACCTTGCTCTATTTACGGCGATGATGATAAGCAGAAATGTGGTTTTTCGAGGCCACGCACTTACTCTACTGGCCAAATACAAGAAAAAGTTGCCGAGTAAAATATTGCCCGAACAGCCATGCTTCATGGATGCTATGTCGACCAAGCAGGAGGATATCATCAACAATTTCTTGGATGTAATCAAGAAAGAGGTAGCGTGACGTTCTACACTATACTGCATGACAATAAAACTGTATTTAGCAAAGTGCATTTTCAAAGTTGCAAATTTGTACATTTGTAACAAATGACAACTACTTAATTGATCCAAAATATAATATTTGTATAATTAAAGACGAATATCAAATTTATAATGTCTTGCCACTCGGCGTAAACAGTGGTTTCCTGGACAATCCTTAACAAAAAATATAAAGTACACAAAAAGCATCCATCACATATCCATTAAAAGAACAGCCAGATATTTGTCAATATGGAGACACAAACTGTTGGTAATCTTTATTGGAATTTTTAAACAATATTTATAAAATAATAGTACATTGTAAATGAAATTATTTTGTTGTAATTGTTTGTGGACATGTAATTTAAGGTATAATCTTTACAGTTCACAAGAAAAATGAATAAATATGTTTGGTAATCATGTAACATTGAGACTATTCCTTTAAGAACAATGCATCTACATCATATACTGAAAACATAGTTTGTAATGGGCCCTTGTATATTTTGGAATACACTTGTATATTAATTAATATTAAGCAGGAATTATTATCATGATTGTTTAGATTAAAGTTTTAATCTGAATTCTGGTTGAAAACTGGGATTGTTATAGTTTGTATCTCTGCGGGTTGGCCATTAACAACTCATGTCACTAAATGTGTATCACAAAATGACGGTAATGTTATGCACATCGTTTCTGAATTGACAATATTTAACGCAAATGGCCACATTTTGCCTCCGAAGTCTAATTTATCTACTGTGAAAACCTCTTATTCACAGAATGCTTACATCCATGAAGACGAAAACCCTGATTCGCAGGTAGAGAGGAGTAACAATCTGAAACAGATGCACAAGAAGATGCTGATTATGAATTCCAAGGAGAGAGTGGAAGGTCTCACGGAGACTCTCAGCCAGCTGTACTGGCCGAGGACGAAGAAGGCGGTGGAAGCAACATTGGATGTCCACTGGGTACCAATAGCGAATAACAAAGAACCCCCAAAAGACAGACTACGAAACGCCATTGCAAAACGTCTGCAAACTGAAGTACTTTGTAAGTTATCAGTACAAGCTAACATTCTTGGTAAAAGGGAGTACTTTGTAAGTTATCAGTACAAGCTAACATTCTTGGTAAAAGGGAGTACTTTGTAACTTATCAGTACAAGCTAACATTCTTGGTAAAAGGGAGTACTTTGTAACTTATCAGTACAAGCTAACATTCTTGGTAAAAGGGAGTACTTTGTAAGTTATCAATACAAACTAAAATTATTGGTAAAATATCAAAGCAAATTAACATTCTTGATCAGATATCATATGTAGTACAAGCAGACATTCCTGGTCAGATCTCAGTGCACACTAAATTTCTTTTCAACATGCACAATGGGTTTTTTTCTTGGTTTTTTTAAAAGAAGTTTATTGACCCCAGACACAAGTATGGTAGTGTCAGGATTGGGGGCCCTTATTTCACAATGTGAAATTCTTAGCATGGAATCGAGGTACGTTAACATTCTTGGAAAAAGACCAGTGCAAGCTAAAATTATTCTCGAACACACTATCCAGCTGACTTGCACCCAGCTGTTAGTAAAAACAAAGTTAAAGTGTGTTTTGTTTAACGATTCCACTAGAGCATATTGATTTATTAATCATCGGCTATTGGAAGTGAAACATTTGGTAATTGTGACATATAGTCATGAGGAAACCCGCTACATTTTTTCATTAGTTAATATTAGCACGGAATCTTTTATATGCACCATACCACAGACATGATAGCACATACCACGGCCTTTGATATACCAGTCGTGTAAACAAAAAATGGAAATAAAAACGTTTACTGTTATCTCTGATTTAATATTAAAAAAAAAAAAAACCATCGTCTGGGTCTGTTTATCTAGCCATTTTCTTACAAAATATCATATTGCTGATATAATAATAAGTTGATTTTAATTTTTTTATTCTTTGGTACATTCAAACTGACGTTTCTTTAGCTAAAATTTACTTTTATTTATATTTATTTCGGAAACAATACCGTACATAACTCTTTGTTTAGCTAGCAACAGACACGTTTCACTTGTCCTTTTTATCATCTTACAACGTCAGTGTTGCCGTCAAGGGCTTTAATAATTGATTTACCGTTACGGCTCAGGGAATATGTCTATATTAATTGATTTTACACTTAACATTGGTCTTGATCTAATATATTTCTATGTTTGTGGAGTATATAGTAGCGCTATGGTAACTTCATAAACATAATTTGTTTCAATTGTATTTGTTTTATAATTGTTTCAGTTCGGACTCCGTAAAGTTTTGGAAAGAGGCCAATGAACATTGGAGATGACAGTAGCAGGATTGGGCTTGAAACACTGTGTTATTCTGTGTTGTGTTGGCAGATTAAATATATGATGTTAGTGTTACAAGGTTTAAGCTGGCACAAAATGACATCCATTGTAGCTTAATTACAAAATATGTGCATAAACATGTGTTAATGCTTGTAGACATAACAGTTTGTTTTGTTTTTCTGACAAAGTATTCATTTTATTTATGACACTTTAGTTTTGTGAATATAATGCAAATTTCACTTCTAGGATAGAAACCATGCTGCATCTGAAACGTTCGATTCGTGCGTACATAACAACTTGTAATACATGTATGTGTATTCTCACACCAACAAACTAGCCGATTTTTCATATATTCTACAACAGCCAATCAAAAGACAGAAATGGAAAGCACAAAAGTACCTTCAGTATTCAATTCTGCAGAAGACCTTTGACTAATTCTGTCCTGGGCAGGAGATCTGGCGCAAATCAGAACTCGTGCCCAGGATGGACGTGCCTGAACCTTCAGTAGATATGGGAACATTAATAGAGTTTGCCTTCCTTATTTTAGTATTTAATGTGATACTGCTAAAAACCAAACCACTTGGTTTTTAAGCACGACATACGAATAACCCTCTTTGCAATGATATATATATAATGTCTTCAGACATCCATGGATCCTGTTATAAAACACAGCTGTATTTTAGGGGTGTGTAGATCATTCAGGTCGAGACTTTTACAGTTCGTGCAGTTCGCGTTGCCTCCTCCTCAGATTAATTCAAAAACTAGTTGAAGTTTTGTTTTAAGTCAAAACTCTTTTTATCCTTTGTATTGTTATTCCATGAACACAAGAGTAAGATTGTTTGTACTTTGTAGTGTAATCAATAATCGGGTGCTAAATTGTAATGGTTAATAATTTGTCACCACAGTTTTACAGGAGTAAGTCCCAAAATGGCAACCCTTCTACAATGTGTGTTTCACCCTGCAGGACTGTGTGGTGGTACTTTCATGTCTTTAGTGGGTCCTCATCCCTCGTTTACTTAATGCTGGTCCATTTAAAACTATGTGTGATTCATTTATATGCACGTGTGATATGCATCTTCATAGACCTGCGTGAAACACAATTATTAAAAAAACTGCATCACAAATGTTTATCTCGTACATTCAGTACATATTGATGCACCTTTTCAGAATTGTTTTGTTGTTTTTGTTTATTTAAGTACTCTACATATGCAGTCATCATTACTTAGGTGGAGGTTGAATTTAAGGAGTAAAAACCAAATTTAAAAAATACAAGAACAAAAAAGCCCACCAGTATTTGAGGGTGTAATCTAAAACCAGCTATCTGTTGTTGAGGGTGGGTTTAATTTTTTTATTAAGCGAGCTTGCGCACGTGTCATCTTAATATTATAGTACTATTCGAAACAAGCTAAGAGTCGTAGAATGAATGTATATTAATTGTACTATAGAGGTTGATGATGAGTACAAAAGTCATAGCAATAATATTTGGCCATTTCAACTTATTTTTGTGCTTATATCTAAGTAAGGTTCAAGCACGGTATCCTGGGTTGTCTGTTCAGGACAGTGGGTTAGTTGTTACTGGTTAGTGAGAGAGAAGAGGGTGTAGTGGTCTTACACCTACTCATTGAATCGTTAAAATTCGCTCTGGGTGGGAGCCGGTTTTGGGCTACGAACCCTCTACCAGCCTTCTGTTCGATGGCTCAACCACGAGGTCGGTTAAAAAGCATACAAATCAGCACTAGAGATACGTGAGAAAAACGTTAGACCACTTGTGATTATCCAGGGGTCAAAACGCAAAATCCCACATAACACTGCCAGTTAAATAACGCGTGACACCACCTCTCGCTTCGAGTGTTCTCGAACTTTTTCAGGTTGCCTATTAATCGTCTGCCTAACTCCTCCTACGCAGTTCAATAGGTGACAAATCTAGAAGGAAATTTAAAGTTTTGTTTTGTTTAACGACAACACTAGAACACATTGATTTATTAATCATCGGCTATTGGATGTCAAACATTTGGTAATTCTGACATATATTGTCTTAGAGAGGAAACCCGCTTCATTTTTCCATTAGTAGTAGGGTATCTTTTATATGCACCATCCAACACACAGGATAGCACATACCACGGCCTTTGATTTACCAGTCGTGGTGAACTGGCCAGGACGAAAAATAGCCCAATGGACCCACAGACGGGGAAATCTAGTAAGAATACTTGCCAGTCCATAAACTGGACGACACCATTTTGTGTGAGGAAATATGTTCTATTCCTGGCACCATGGAGTCTAGCGGTGTCGTCTTCCAAAAGAGAACCAGGACCCGTGCTTATAAAACTTTTAGAGTCCAGGCTCAATCGATAATGACGTGTCACGCACACAATCTGTGTGGCGTTGTCATGACATTAGTGTCTCGGACTCTATTAGAGTCTCGAGTCTAGACTCTAAAAGTTTTATTAGCACCAGGCCAGGACCAATTTGCGAAGTGACCGAAAGACCAAAAACAGCAAAAATGTCGTCCATATACTTGATAGCCATCCCGTTTCCGTGGATGATGTAAAGAGGAGTCCTGTAGTGCACAGAAATCCCACCAGACACCATCAATGTGCCTCCGCCATATCTATGACGCTGTCTGACGCGGGATTCTGCAAATTTCCCACCTAGACAATATACAATACAATACAATACAACACAACACAATCTTTATTGCTATCTTTGTATGTGTACATTGGTTAAGGGGAAATTTGTTCATTAAAAGCAAAAAGGCATTTAATATACATATCTGCATCACACATACATAAGAAGCGAGATTTAGCTCAGTCGGTTAAGTGCTCACTTGAGGTGCTTACATCGCAGGATCGAACCACCACGGTGGATCCATTCAACTGATTGAGGTTTTTTTCGTTCCAACCAATACATCACAACTGTTCAAAAGCAGTGATATGTATTTTCCTGACTATGGGAAAGTGCTTATATTAATAAAGATCCCTTGTTGTATTCAGGAAAATGTAGCAGGTTTTCTTTGATAAATGCGAGTCAGAATTATCAAATGTTTGACATCCAATAGTCGATGAATAATTAATCATTGTGCTCCAGTGGTGTCGGTAAAAAAAACAAAAAACTTTCACATACATAAATACACATATACACATACACGCACGCACTCACGCACACACACACATACAGTCACATACGTTCACACAAACACACGCATACATAGCACACAGTGTAATAACAATATAATAATAATCTGCCAAACAACTTTAATTGTTACACCAGTCTTGACCTGCTGGACGTGGTCACGTGAATAAAAGGTGTACCTGCTACAACTCATTGGGTCTTCAACATGTCTGGCCGTAACTGTAATGCCACGTTTATAACATACCGGTATTCACACCCAATAGCCGATAAGGTGGGGGGTTTTGTGTGTGCTGGGGTGTCCTTAAACATTCATTCATTCATTCATTCATTCACAACTTGAATGGAATTGATCGCTTGGAAATGTTGCCATAGTCGGTAATACTCTAACTGTGCCACGTTCTTCTGACAAACACCATACTGAATCCACGCATTACTTCCTGCCCTATCATCACCACCACCCACGCACCCCCCCCCACACACACACCTTCAGCCCACACACATACGCACACACAAAACCTCAGTTGTTTTGTTTAACGACACCACTAGAACATATTACTTTATTAATCATCGGCTATTGGATGTCAAACATTTGGTAATTTTCAAATATAGCCTTAGTGAGGAAACACGCTACATTTTTACCATTAGTAGCAAGACATCGTTTATATGCACTATCCCACAGACAGGATAGTACATTCCACGGCCTTTGATACATCAGTTGTGATGCACTGGTTGGAACGAAAAATAACCCCAATGGGCCCACCGACGAAAATTGATACAAGACCGACCGCTTTATCCCGCCCCATTCGACCCCTGAAAATTATATATATATATATATACACACACACACACACACACACACACACACACACACACACACACAGATATAGGGAGAGATACACACACACACACACACACACACACAGAGATAGGGAGAGATACACACACACACACACACACTCACACACACACACACACACTCACACACACAGAGATAGGGAGAGATACACACACACACACACACACACACACAGAGATAGAGAGAGATATATACACACACACACACACACACACAGAGATAGGGAGATACACACACACACACACACAGAGATAGGGAGATACACACACACACACACACACACACACACACACACACACACAGATAGGGAGACACACACACACACACACACACACACACACACACACACACACACATACTCACACACACACACACACACACACACACACACACACACACACACACACACACACACACACACACACACATATATATACATACATATACACCACAGATGTAAATGATTATTAACCAATAAATTTATTAAAATTATGTTTCTGAATCTGAGCGACAAAACCGTAATACGTGATTAGGGCCGTGTATCTGCACAATGCAAAAGAATTGGCATCTGGCAAAATAGTGGTTGCGTCCATGAATCTCTATCTAGTGCCTCGTCTGTAGGAGGACAGCCACTCGCGAACATGTCCTTTACTGGGGCCTTTATCCTTGCACCGTCACAAAGAGGACTACCACTCACAGACTGGTTTACTAATTCAAAACTAGCACAGGACAGAGCACGTGAACCATATTGGCCGAATACCTTCTACAATCTTCCGTTTCTATGCACCCCTCTTGGAGGATATTCAGTGTCTTATTACGACTTACTCCCATTTGGTCGAATTCCCAATTGGTCGAACTGCTAAAATAACAATAGATATGGTTCAATGGTCTTACTAACATGCATGTTGTTACCTCAGTCATTATAATGAACGTTTCCAGATTATTTGGTAACCGATTATTATTGTATAGATGGTATAGATATCGCTTAACGCATAAAGTATGCAAATATGACAAATATCGAAATAATTCATGTATTGAATGTAGTGAATGTCTGTAAATAATTAAAAACGAAGGTCTCCATCTAAAAATGTTTATTTCACAAAAAGCAAAACATTTTTCAACATTTTAAAATATTCATTCTTTCAAGGCCATGGAGAACATATATTGGTAAATAAACCATTGTCCGTCTCGAATGAAAAACTGGAGAAAATATGTTTATGTACGGCAGCCTGTTATGTAAATAAACCATTGTGCGTCTATAATCAAAAGTTGTATAAATATGAAGAGGCCATGTTCATTACATACACAGGTAATCAGGTAGTGGCTATATAACAGACGAGTACTTAGTTTTCGACCAATTGGGAATTCGACCTCCCCCCCCCCCCTGCTCCGGAGTTAGTCACTGGCGAAGTCAGAGGCTAAATCCGTAGTGGGCGTGCCTGAACCTTTTTGGATAGGGGCACGTTAATACAGTTTCCCATCCCAATTGGGAATTCGACCAAATGGCACGACACCCTTATTACAGACAAAGGCAGGATGTAGTCCAGTGGTAAATCGCACGCCTGATGCGCGATTGGTTTAGGATCGATCCCTGTCGGTGAGGCCAATGGGGTATTTCTCGTTCCAGCCAGTGCACCGCAACTGGTATACTAAAGGCCGTGGTATGTGCTATCCTGTCTCTGTGATGGTGCATATAAAAGATCCCTTGCTACTAATGGAAACAATGTAGCGGGTTTCCTCTCTATGACTGTGTCAAAATGACCATATGTTTGACATCCAATAGTCGATGATTAAAAAATCAATGTGCTCTCGTGGTGTCGTTGAACAAAACAATTTTTTGTTTTAAATTTCAGACGTTAATACCAAATGAAAACTTTCTGATTGTCGTACATGTGTTCTTATCCTTAAAGGCGCAGACCCTAGTTTTAACTCTTAAACAATTGACACCAAGTTTAGTTAATTTACAAACCTGTAACTCATTTGGATAAAGTTACAATATAGTTAAAGAAGCGTCTGTGACGTTAAAACACGACATATCCTTAAAAATAGACTAGAACTAGAATCAATAAACCGCTACTTCTCAGACGCACGTGCGTTTTTAAAAATATGAAAAATGCAATTTTTTTTGGTACTACAAACACTAGGATAACCAGAAATACTTCGATAATGGATAATCTAAACAATAAAATATAAATAATATTTGAATTCAGTGATCATAAACGGCTCATAGTGAAAAATATGCTGTAGTCTTTAAAAAGTAGGGTCTATCCCTTTAATTCCACAAAATCTTCGTGTTCGTGTCCATCATACGTTCAGGTTTCGAAAAGTTTAGCGATGGCGCCAAGTTCAGATATTAGATGAAATTTCCCAGTAATTTTACTTTATCAATGCAAAATGGAAAAAAAAAACCCAAAAAAACATTTGTAACACACATTATTATGCTGTGGTTGGCAGGACGTATGTAACATATCCTTTCATTTAGAACTTTCTCATGGTCCATTTTCACCATCCAGTCATGTATTGGAATACTAGTAGTCCGAACGGACGTAGAAAGAAAGTGCGGTTCTTTCTACATCCGAAAATTGTTACATTAGAACAGATAAATCTTCCAACGACAACATTCAAAACTTTCTCTGTCATTTGAAATTTGCTAAATAGAGGGAAGCAACTCGCCCTGCACATTAAGAAAAGTACTGACTTAATGTGCGCCCTGCACTAGTATTGGAATACGAATATGCCAACTTAAATGTATTATTTTCACAGACTCACTTTCGTGTTTCCAAGCTAGCTTTACAATATATATGAAGCTAGAACATAAAACATATATATATATATATATATATATATATATATATATATATATATATATATATATATATATATATATTGTATTGGGTGCTTAGTGCAGGGCGCACATTATGATTAAGTCAACATGCGCACATCAAGTCAATACTTTTCTTAATGTGCAGGGCGAGTTGCTTCCCTCTATTTAGCAAATTTAAAATGGCGGGGAAGTTTTGAAGGTTGTCGTTGGATGATTTATTTTGTTAATAATGACGCAAGTACTTCAATCGAGATTTAGTGAGTACGGTAGGTTATACATTTTTAGTTTATGTGTCCATTTGTTGCACTATTTCGGTTGAGAAACGGTTGAAACATGGTGCCCCATGTTTTGAATACCAGCTATATTTAGGGTTAATGTAACTATTTTCGGACGTAGAAAGAACCACACTTTCGTTCTACGTCCGTTCGGACTACTGGGTGCCCAGCCATGTTTCTTCATCGGGGGAACGAAAAGGCAGATTCAGCTGCAAAGTTTGCTTTGGATTTGCCCCATATCAAGTTTGTGTGACTTTCACGGATTTTATACATATAGCATTAATTTTTTCCAACTTGGCAAGATTATTGAAACGGTGCGGTTGCGAATAAGCTTCATTCTGTCAAGCTAGTCCTGTGAGAGTGGCAGTCCTCCTACAGGCGGTGCAGGAAGGTTGACATTATCTTGGATCAAGCTCACATTGTCTTGGATCATGCTCGCATTGTCTTGGATCATGCTCGCATTGTCTTGGATCAAGCTCGCATTGTCTTGGATCATGCTCGCATTGGTCAGACATACCAAGAAGTAGCCCGAGTACTTTGCAGTTCGAGAGCTAGACGGATATATGTCCGGTTATGAAGCGATCATATCCGTACAAATGTCCGTCTAGCTCTCGAACGGCAGTGTATTCGGCCTAACCAAAAATGATCATCCACCTTAGCGTGAGCACTGTCAGTGTTTCGCCACAGTTTGGTGGAGAGTAATCATCTTAACCCGGGCCACGACTAATACATCAAAGGCCGTGGTATGTGCTATCCTGTATGTGGGAAGGTGCATAATTATAAACTATTCCTTGCTGCATTAGTGCATCAGAAAAAAATGTAGCGGGTTTCCTCTGATGACTATGTCAAACTTACCAAATGTTTAACATCCAATAACCGAATATTAATAAATCAATGTGCTCTAGTGGTGTCGTTAAACAAAACAAACTAATTTTCATATTACCTACAACCGGGTCGTGTTCACTTTCTACATTTTCTTTTCTATTACGAACGGCGCGCGACGTAGCCCAGTGGCAAAGCGCTCGCTTGATGCGCGGTCGGTTTAGGATCGATTCCCGTTGGTGACCCCACTGGACTATTTCTCGTTCCAGCCAGTGCACCACGACTGGTGTAACAAAGGCCGTGGTATGTACTATCCTGTCTGTGGGATGATGCATATAAAAGATCCATTGCTGCTAATCGAAAAGAGTAGCCCATGAAGTGGCAACAGAGGTTTCTCTCTCTCTACATCTGTGTGGTCCTCAACTAGCCTATATGGTGCAACGCATGGGACATATTATATAAACTATAATATCAGTATAATATTTTCCTAATGTCGATATTTAGGATTACGTAGGCCTAACAAGACAACAGTTATTACTATAATTACAAATTTCCTCTAATAAGCACCGGGCCACAAATAAATGTCGGCCTTAAATGAGCAACAAAATAAACGCCGGGCCTCTAATAAGGGCCGGGCCTCCAATAAACGCTTGGTAAGACAGCTGAAAACTGATTACTCCCTGGTCTCTTCCAGCAATGACGTTGACGCTTGGCACTTTACGTGGACAAATAATATTAAAACGTTTTGTGTGGTTTAAAGTTTAAAAATAAACAAAATTGTAAGTTTGTAGCTTTTAGTTTTAATTTCTAAAATTAAAAAAAAGAAAAAGAAGCCCGGGTCTTCAATAATCACTGGTCCCCAATAAGCGCCGGGTCTGTAGCCATTTTGAAATGAATAAGCGCACTCTCGGTAGATTTATCGTTAGATAATGAGTAGGAAATAAACTTATGAGTACATCGTCTGATTTCAGTGCCCCTTTGCGAATCATTTTACTCCAGGGATAATAATAAATATTAATTATATAATAATTAAATTAAATTTAAATTTTTATTTTTATTATTAGACCAGCCTGCAAGAAAACTATGCGCCTGCTAATTATTCTAAAATGCCATAACACTTATATAATTGGCGCTCTAAAATATTTTAAGTCCCTTTAATAATTATTATTATTATTATTATTTTTCGTTAGACCATTTATTTCTAAATTGCCCCCCCCCCCCCCCCCCCACCCATACTATTACCTCCCCTTACCCTTTCCTGTCCCAGGTCCGTCCACTGGCGAAGTCCAAGCCCGGACCTGGGAAGGGCGTGCCTGAACCTCTGTGGATATGGGTACGTAAATAGAGTTCCCCGCTCTGATTTCATTTCTGAGCTAGGTTATTGTCGACTTAACACCGCTAATCTACTTCATAAAAGAAGACAAATAAAAGTAAAGAAAACCCCCCAAACAAATCTCCATTCTACCATGACTAAAACTAGTTCGGAACACCTCGGCCAATTACGGAATATGTGTTTGGGTGAAGCACTGTAACCTGCATGCTCCAGCCAGTGCATGTAGGCCTACGATTGGTATATCAAAGGCTGTGGTATGTGCTATGCTGTCTGTGGGAAAGTGCAAATCCCTTGCTGCATTAGGAAAGATATAGTTGGTTTCCTCTAATGAGTCACATTCCCAGTCTGGAGCTCGACGCGGTAAGACGTGTTTGTTCGCGTTTAGTCTCTACATGTCCGAGCCTGTCCTAGCAGCAGTGGACGATTGACCGCCCAACTCTAAGAAGAAATAGGAAGCGGGGTCGGCCCCTACTACTCTTTTCTAGACTTTGCTTTGTTTTATTGTGATACCATCTCGTATCCTCTGGAGTCGGGCCCGTCCGCACCACTATACCAACCCATGACGACTGGACTATACCCTAGTCTGATTCTCTCTCTCTCGTTCAGACGGATCCGGCTTCTCAAGATCTGTATTTCAGCACAGCACTACACCTTCAACGTCTAATGATCGACTGTCAATCTAGGGGTTTTCTTGACGGGATGCAACCCATCTCGTCCCTACAAGCTGTGCACCCTAACGGCCTTAACGAGGCCACTCACGTGGACATATAGATCGGACTAAATAAACTTTTAGACCTTCGTTCAAAAGTTTATGTCGAAATTACTTTTTTTTTTTTTTTTAATATTATTAAATAGTCCGATCCTCTCTTCTTTCTTTTATTTATTTTTGGACTGTCCTTCTAAAATGCTCCAAATTATATAAATATTCAACCGAGCAGTCAATTCTTTTTATTTTTGGCTTTTAACTTTTTTCTTTCTTTTTTTCAAAATTCTATTAACTTTTTTACTAATTGCTATTTTCAAAATTCTGCCCCCCCCCCCCCCCCCCCCCGTCCATCCCGAGGTCAGGCCACCGATCTTATCTAATTTCTTTTTGACCACCCGATCTAATCTAGCGACCAAATTTAATGAGTAGAATTTTCTTTATTAATTATATTAATTAGAGATGCGCATCAAAATTTTAAAGGCCCACTATTTAATTTTTGGATGTAAATTTCAAAATTGTCCGCATAATTTTTTTCTGTCCCAGGACAAGCCCCTGGCTATCCAGAGACAGGTCCCAAGACGGACATGCTCGAAACTCTAGTGGTATATGAGCATGTAAACATTATTCGCACTCGCACTCTGATGAGTCAGAATTACCAAAACACTTTGCAACCTGCATGCATACTAGCAGTTGACGGTGCTAGTTCACGATATTACAAGTTAGTTTGAATTATGTCCAGACTTTTGTTTTGTCAAGAGGAGGCCCTTTCTCCTGTTTCTTTTAAATTATTTTCTTGCTTATATCCAATTAAGATTTAAGCACGCTATCCTGGGTTGTCTGTCCGTGACAGTGGGTTAGTTGTTAGTAGTTAGTGAGACAGAAGTGGCCTTACACCTACACATTGAGTCGTTAAAACTCGTTCTGGATGGGAGCCGGTTCTGGGCTGCGAACCCTGTACCTACTAGCCTTATGTCCGATGGCCTAACCACGACACCGACGAGACCGGTTGGAGGCCCTATCGTGAGTCGACTAGACGTCACCGATCGCGAAATCGGTCGAAGAGTTCCGAATGAGTATATACCGGAGACTTCGGATGCCACCGATGTTTTCCGAATGAGTAAATGATTAAAATAGCATCGATGGATGTTACGTGTTAGTGATTGAAAGGATATATTTAGACTTTGACTTCGTCCAATGACATATCTTTTATTTATAGTATTTACTCCAGGATCTCATATATATAATACATACAGGTGTGTTTTGTTATATTATTAGAGTTAAATGTGCTCAAATCGAGATATCTCCACAAGTACTAGAAGTAGTCTGTCAGACGAAATCAATTTATTCCTGTTACAGGCAAATAGATACCGAAGAAAACAACTGGGTGAGTGGTAAATGTATATATTTGTGTTGTGTTTACTTGTTAACCGACCCGCAAAACATGCCGAAACCTTAGAAAAGGGTTAGGTTGTAAAACATAGCACGCAGTACCGGTATTGGCCGAACCGGGGTCGGAACGTTGTTGTTTTCTCTTGAATAATATTACAATTTACAGACATGTCATGTACAAAGTGTATATATATATAGGGCGTACTAATTTAATACTTGTTTATATCAATTATTATACAGTTGCCATAGTAGTTACGCGACTGTCGCGAGGAAAACATCTACTGACGGTCTGGGTTTTTAATTTTTTGTTTTTAACATTTTGACATCTATTGGACGGCACAGTAATAAACATCACATTAATAAATATCCTGCCGGAGACGTTTATCTTGATGAACTATTGTCATGATCAGTCATGGGTAACTGTTGTGTGAGATTCATCATTTGCAGATCCAGAGTGGCCCTGGGGTGGGGGTGGGGGTGGGGGTGGGGTGTCACAAAGGTCCTGTAACCGTACCCATCCCCGCCCGTTTGAAGTGTCATTATTATAGATTTTTTTTTCTAGATATTTTAAATTCATCATCAACTGAACAACATCCTCAAACACCTCTCAGCTGAAGCACATTTTCAGTTTTTTTAATACATTTTCTGGGGTATTTTAACATAGGGGGCCTACATGTCTCCACCCCCTCAATAAACTTCGTTCACCATAGTCTAGACTTCCCCTGTCAAAATTCTTCAACATTCTTGAGCATATCTCCCCGAACCCCCTACAGATCTTGCTCCCTTTAAAAGCTGGGCTCATTTTCCAATTTGCTTTTGACAAACTCAAATTGTCCTTTTTAGAATTTTGTGACCCCCACCCCCATTATAACATTCTGTCATTGCCCCCCCCCCCCTTCATGCTACAGGGAACTGGTCATGTCCAGGCAATGCCATTGTAGGGAGTCACATGGGGTAGAGCCCCATCCCACCTCCCCCAAAATAATGTTTACTGTTCATTAGATGTATATTTTCAGGTTGTAAAGTAAAAGTAAAGTTTATTTTATTTAACGACGCCACTAGAGCACATTGATTTTTTATCTTATCATCGGCTATTGGACATCAAACATATGGTCATTCTGACACTGTTTTTTAGAGGAAACCTGCTGTCGCCACATAGGCTACCCTTTTACGACAGGCAGCAAGGGATCTTTATTTGCGCTTCCCACAAGTCGGTGCAAGTGGTTTACACCTACCCATTGAGTCTTGCGGAACACTCACTCAGGGTTTGGAGTCAGTATCTGGATTAAAAATCCCATGCCTCGACTGAGATCCGAACCCAGTACCTACCAGCCTGTAGACTGATGGCCTAATTACGATGCCACCGAGACCGTTGCCTCTGGTTGTGTGATGTGTTTCCCTAATCAACTTTTTTACATGTTGTGACACATATTAGCTGGATATCCTTGAACATTCATTCCACAATTTAATGAAAATACTCCTGTCTTCAGATAATTGATCCACTGGCGTACCCAGGATTTTATATATATAGGGGGGAGGGGGCAACCCACACTGTATGTATGTATGTATGTATGTTTAATGGGGGGGGCATGGACACCCCCACCCCTGCTATGCCACTGAATTGATCCTATCTTTATATGTATACATGTATTCAAGTTCTGACATTGTGCTAAAAATATTTTTGTGTAGAAATAATTTTTAAGGAACATAATGAACGTAAGAAACTTGATTGAGTCCCACCACTAAAATGTGAGAGTCGACGGCACTCAGTTCACGATTGGTACTACATGTAGGTTCAGTCACACCCAGCTCCCAGCAAAACGTATTTGCCTGTTCGCCAAATGCGATTTAAAATTATGAGGGACGAGTTAAAAAATGCAACTACTGGTCTGACAGGCAATCTGTCTTTTTCTGACTGACGTTATTGTTATTATTATTTTTATTATTTTTTATTATTATTATTATTTTTTTTTATTTTTTATTATTATTATTATTATTATTTTTTTTTTTTTTTTTTGGGGGGGGCATCTAATTTGTGACTCATCATCATTCATCCCTGCCAGAATTCCAAACCATTCAAACAAACAATTCAAAATGATGATGAAATACACAACAATACATGTAGCACATATTGTACTAAAATGGCTTGTTTATGTTAAAAGTGTGGTGCCAGTGTGTTTTGAATAGATTTTTCTGTTAAATACTTGCAGGATGTCACTTGGATTTTGTAAATATATATGAAAGAAATGTGAAAAACTTAAAAGTCTTTACCAGAATATTTCAAAATTTATTGATTTATCAATCAATGTTTGGGGCTTGATTTGATTCGCCATGTGATGTTGATCACTTAGCATCTTGCCAAGTGTCCTTAATAATGTTTTTGCCAAAAATATATATATTATACCATGTTTAAACAATAATATATTGTTCTATAGGCTCACAGACTAGTAGAAATTGAGGAGGGCTAATAAATTTTAGTTGGTTCTGATCCAGCGGGCTAGTGAAATAGTTACCATGTCTGCACTCCTGCTATGCCATGGTTATATATCTTCATTATATATAACTGTAGCACTGTTCCCCAGGGTTTTTGTTGGGGATACTTATGATTTTAATTTAATAATGCATTCAATTATTATTGAGGGTCGAGATGAAGCTCTGTCAGTTGAGTGCTCGCTTGTAGTGCTTATGTCGCAGGATCGAATCACCTCGGTGGTTCCATTGAACTGATTGGGCTTTTTCTCATTCCTACCCGTGCACCACAACTGGTCAAAGGCCATGGTATGTGCTTTCCTATATCTGTGGGAAAGTGCATATAAAAGATCCCTTGCTGCATTAGGAAGAATTTAGCAGGTTTCCTCTGATGACTACGTGTCAGAATGACCAATGTTTGACATCCAATAGCCAATGAGGTGCAAGATGTAGCCCAGTGGTAAAGCGCTCACTTGATGCGCAGTCGGTTTGGGATTGATCCCTGTCGGTGGGCACATTGGGTTATTTATCGCTCCAGCCAGTGCACCACGACTGGTACATTAAAGCCTGTGGTATGTGCTATCCTGTCTATGGGATGGTGCATATAAAAGATCCCTTGCTGCTAATCGAAAAGAGTAGCCCATGAAATGGTGACAGCGGGTTTCCTTCCTCAATATCTGTGTGGTCCTTAGCCATATGTCCAACACAATATATCTGTAAATAAAATGTGTTGAGTGCGTCGTTAAATAAAACATTTCCTGCCTTCCTTCAAATAGCCGATGATTAATTAATCAATGTGCTCCAGTGGTGTCGTTAAACAAAACAAACTTTAACAGTTCAGTTACCCTGCTCCGTGGAGAGATGAGAGTAACACTATGTCATGGTTATATATATGGTCTTCATTACACACAAATGTATTTAACTTACATAGCATTAAACACTGTTCCCCAGGATTTTTTTTATGGGTATTTATGATTTTAATTTAATAATGCATTCAATTATTATTGAAATACAGACCCTGTTAGAATGATATAGGGAATGGTAGGAGGCCAGGGGCATAATTGTTAGCTGGACCTCTACCCTCTCCCCCCCCCCCCCTCCGCCGGGTATAATTGTTAGCTGGACCTCTACCCTCTCCCCCCCCCTCCGCCGGGTATATTTGTTAGCTGGACCTCTACCCTCTCCCCCCCCCCCTCCGCCGGGTATAATTGTTAGCTGGACCTCTACCCTCTCCCCCCCCCCCCTCCGCCGGTATAATTGTTAGCTGGACCTCTACCCTCTCCCCCCCCCCCCCTCCGCCGGGTATAATTGTTAGCTGGACCTCTACCCTCTCCCCCCCCCCTCCGCCGGGTATAATTGTTAGCTGGACCTCTACCCTCTCCCCCCCCCCCCTCCGCCGGGTATAATTGTTAGCTGGACCTCTACCCTCTCCCCCCCCCCTCCGCCGGGTATATTTGTTAACTGGACCTCTACCCTCTCCCCCCCCCCTGCCAGGGGTATATTTGTTAGCTGGACCTCTACCCTCTCCCCCCCCCCCTCTGCTGGGTATAATTGTTAGCTGGACCTCTACCCTCTCCCCCCCCCTCCGCCGGGTATAATTGTTAGCTGGACCTCTACCCTCTCCCCCCCCCGTCCGCCGGGTATAATTGTTAGCTGGACCTCTACCCTCTCCCCCCCCCCCTCCGCTGGGTATAATTGTTAGCTGGACCTCTACCCTCTCCCCCCCCTCCCACCGGGTATATTTTGTTAGCTGGACCCCCCCCCCCCTCCGCCGGGTATATTTGTTAGCTGGACCTCTACCCTCTTCCCCCCCCCTCCACCGGGTATATTTGTTAGCTGGACCTCTACCCTCCCCCCCCCGCCGGGTATATTTGTTAGCTGGACCTCTACCCTTCCCCTTTCTCCGGGTATATTTGTTAGCTGGACCTCTATCCCCCCCCCCCATCAGTTTAATTGTTAGCTGGACCTCTACCCCCCCCCCCCCCCCCCCCACCGGGTATATTTGTTAGCTGGACCTCTATCCTTTCTCCCCCCCCCCCCCCATCAGGAGTTTAATTGTTAGCTGGACCTCTACCCTTCCCCCCCCCACCGGGTATATTTGTTAGCTGGACCTCTATCCTTTCCCCCCCCCATCAGGAGTTTAATTGTTAGCTGGACCCTCCCCCCCCCCCCCCCCCTGCCAGGGGTACATTTGTTAGCTGGACCTCTATCCTTTCTCCCCCCCCCCATCAGGAGTTTAATTGTTAGCTGGACCTCTACCCTTCCCCCCCCCCACCGGGTATATTTGTTAGCTGGACCTCTATCCTTTCTCCCCCCCATCAGGAGTTTAATTGTTAGCTGGACCTCTACCCCCCCCCCCCCCCCCCCCCCCCCCCCCCCCCCAAAATATAAGTACTTCGTTGGACTAGATGCTTCTTATTTCTTTACATATATGTTATGTTGTTCATCTAAAATGCTTATGTTGTGTTTTTAGTGTGTGAGTGATGAATTTTGGCAGTGAGTTTGTTTACGTGGGTGTTGAGGAGGATGAGGAGGTGCCGGACGATTGGAGCACTGGCTCGGAAGATGAGGCCGACGTCACTGAAGATGGTGTGGTGAGTTTCCACGTTCAACCTGCAATCTTGCCTCGCGATCTTATAGGATAGTGTAATATAATGCAAAACATGAACTCAGCTTTTTATTTAATCAATCTATTGTACTATAAACATCATTATGCTATACACGATGAAGCTTATGGTCTTGCAACCTGCAATCTTGCCTCGCTGTCTTATACTTGAAGTTATAGCATAGTGATTTATATCTCATCGAGTGAAGTTTGCAATTATATCTCACCGCGACGAGTGATATGATTGCAAACTTCACGAGATGAGATATAAATCATATTTGACAAAAAAACATGAAATGTTCTATTTTTTATATAAATTTTGGCAATTTACCTTTATTTTTAAAATACCAGCAGCAAAATAGTTCCGGCTTTCTTACAATGAAGATAACACTTTCTACATTGACGATAACACATTTTGGAGCGAAATAGTGAAATTTTCACTCTAAAATGTGTTATCGTCACTGAGTGACTGATAACACTTTTATTTCACTGATATTTTAAGATATTTCACTAAATGTTATATAATAAAATGCAAAACATGATGATGAATGTAGCCCATTAGTCGGTGAGCCCATTGGGCTATTTCTTGCTCTGGCCAGGTTGTGGTATGTGCTATCCTGTCTGTAGGATGTTGGATCTATAAAAGATCCCTTGCTGCTAATGGAAAAATGTAGCGGGTTTGCTCTTTTAAGACTATATATCAAAATTACCAAATGTTTGACATCCAATAGCCAATGATTAATACATCAGTGTGCTCTAGTGGTGTCGTTAAACAAAAACAAAACATGAACTCGACTACATATTTAATCAACCTGCTATCTTGTCACACTTATCTTGTAACATATACTGAGCTCCAATGAAAAACGCACCTGTCCGATTTACACATATAGGTGTAAAAAGGATACGAGAAGAAACAATAATACATTTAACTGATGATGTATTACTAAATATATTCTGATAGACAATAACTTGAATCAGTAACTCAGAAATTGTATGTATGTACACAGATTAAGTGTGGTGTGTAATGGTAACAAAATTAATGTGATGCATGTGAATGGTCAGTTTTAAATGATTAAATCCTGGGCTAACTCGATCTGGCACTCGCCAAATTCGCCGATTGCGAATTTTTAAAGTAGTTTTACTTTCATTTAGCGAAGTTATTTTATGTAATAACTGACATTTTTTAGAAAGTAACTGTTGATTTCTGCAATTTTTGAAGTTTAGTGGACAATTTGACTAAATATTTTGCTCATCCACAGCTAGCCGTGAAATCAGATATGTCGTTATAATTAATAGGCAGTTGCCAGCGATTGTTTTACCATCAGTTTAATAAATAGTGGTGGGGTATAGAATTACTAAGAATAAATGCTTCCCAGCCAAATTATGTTGGTATTTTTATATAATTTGTGCATAATCTTGTGATATGCATTTGGAAGCTTATCCGCGATTGGTTAAAAATAGGCTTAGCTGGTTGTTAATACATGGTGAAATTGTGTCATAATTCCTAGACCTGTATGTACAGTCAAACCTATCTTAAGCGGTTACATAAGGGAGTAGATAAAAGTGTCTGCTTAAGACAGGTAGCCGCTGATTACAGGTTATCACATATAGTCTTTAAAACATTTGTTGTTGTTTCTTGTTTTACCGTCTGTACTGCTAATAATTGGATGTGTGCCTCGACTTTCGACATGCCGCCTCCTTCAGAAAAAAACAACTTGAATACATGCATTAAATTAACTGTTCTTAAAAAAACAAGTTTGTTTTCTTCTTCCATTTAATTATTTAATTCCTACTTCATGCAGTGTATTGTCATAGTAAGTCATATGTCAAGCGTAGCCTGCCCAATATTAGATGCATTCCAGTCAGGTCAGGTCAGGTCATAGGGCTTTATTTGCACATTCAGAACAAGCTGTTGTAGCGCACGCCGGGCCTCGGCGGGCTCCTCCATCCAGGACAGTAATTCCAGTGTCATACTTTCTTAATTGATACACAGTTCAGATGTCGGGACTGAAAGGTGTGAAGATCAGTTATTTGCTGCACCTTATCACTGCTGTTAAAATATCCTTTTATATAACAGTACACATTTACTGTGGCTGCTTAATACAGCTATTTTAGCGATTTGTGATCCGATTTAGGTGGCCGCTGGTTGTGTTATACAGTGACCGCTTATTACAGGTGCATTTACATTACAAATTATTTGGAACAATGGGACGGAAAAAAGTAGCCGCTTAAGGCAGGGGACTGATTTTTACAGGTGGCCGCTAGGACAGGTTTGACTGTACATGTATTTATTTTGCTTTACAGTACGCTGTGTTGCATGCTAGAATTGTATTAATAATTTATCTTTGTTTTCTTTATGAGATAACTTCACTATTGTGTGTTTGTTAAAAATAGTATATAACTCTATTTGTAGCCAGTACTGCTGGATATCTTAGACACCGCTGGTCAGGAAGAATATTCTGCTATTAAAGAGCTGTGCATGAGAACAGGTGATGGATTCTTCATCATATACAACATCACAAACAGAGAATCGTTTACAGAAGCCACTGCAATGTTTCGGTGGCTGCAGCGAGTCACTGGCGAAGACCACTCCCGTGCTGTAAGTGATACGTGATGGAGGTTTAACAGATTCTCAAAACAGAACCATATCACAGGCCTTATATTAAATGTCTTATGTATACATGTATTCAACTGCATAGCAAGTGAGACAACATAATACCGACTCCCTCTACCCAATCCCAAAAGGTTTCAGCATGGAGCTAGATATGTACCTTTTGATCAACTAAGTCAAATCAACCAATTATCTTCATTTTCAATTTCGATGAACCGTTCTGAATTATGCGTCAAAATTACCTTCAAGACATTATGTCCTGTTTGTGGGAAAATGTATGGGAAAATGTATGGGAAAATGTGCTGGGTTTCCTCAGAAGAAAACATGTACTTGTCAGAATTACCAAATGTTTGACATGCAATAGCTGATGATTCGTTAATCAATGCATGTGCTCTAGTAGTGTTGTTAAACAAAATAAACTATAGGCTTTAATTCAGTTGTGTATCATATACTCAACAATGAAAGTTTAGCAATTATCTTTTATGACGTCTAAATTTGCCATGGTTGAAAAAATGTAAAAGAAAACCAGGTCCTCCTGTTGTGTTAAGGCAAAGGTTGATGAGTTTATGTTGTTTGTAAATGATAAACATTTCAGATGTGAATACTAATTCATAAAAATAAGTTAATTTATAAATGTTATGCCATTTTTTTAACATTAGCTAAACTTTCGTTGTTGAGTATATTATTATAAATAAGAGTGATATGATGACTATATATAGTCCCACAGGAAAAACGTTTTTTCATATTTTGGAATTTACTATAAGTTATTTAGTTCTGAGCCAATTGATCTGTAAATTACACACAAAGATAGTATTTTTTATTTTATTTCCAAAACACTTTTACTTTTCTTTTTAAGTCAAACCAAACTGAAATTATTTACAAAAACATTTTTATAGAATGATGGGACAGACTATACATGTAGCTGGTTAAATAAAGTTATTTTTGGCACAGCACTCAATTTTGTTGCACCACAACTGCCATGCAACTCCTGTCTTTAACATCAACCAATGGTCAGATACAACATAACTATTCCCTACATGCACAGCTGTAAAAGAAATAATTTTTGTTTTAGATTCTCTGTGGTAATAAAAGTGACTTGGAGGCTTCCCGTGTTGTAGAGAAGAGAGAAGGCGCCGCTTTGGCCCAAACTCAGAGTGTACCTTTCATCGAGACATCAGCCAAGACAGGAGAGAATGTCATAAAGGCGATGGAAACGCTTGTGAAGACTCTCCCTCGTGCAAGTAATGACTACAAGGTGATAAATACATTTAACAGGACTTCGTCCTCATAAAATATCATCGTCTATTACCCATATGGTTAAAAATATATTGGTACATATCAAATTGATACGTCATCGATTGGCACACAGCAACCTTACAGGAACGTCAACCAAAATGATATAAATTAAGATCGATTATGGGTAATAAATAGGATATTAAACTCGCTACCATTTCATATCATGTTTATGTCCCTCGTGAAATGATTTTCATTGTCACTTGCCAAAGCTCATGACAATTGAACATTATTTCAACTGGGACATGAACATGATACAAAATGGAAGCTCATTTAATATCCAATAATTATTACCTATGAGGAATGCCATAACGGGGTTTATATTTATCATACAATTTTCCTCATATGTCATAACATAATCGTATGTCCTCTTAGCTTTGTCATTTAATGATTGGCTGTAATAGAAGTACACCTCTTTCCGATTGGCTCATACGACATACATGTCCCATAGTCTGCACTGAAGCTCTCCAAAATGACGTCATGGTAAAAAGGTCTCAGGTTAGCAAATTTTTCCCAAATGTTATTTGTATTATTTTTGCTCATATTTGAGGTTTTGCTCCAGCACTAGAGGGGCATTTGTTCCCCCTCTGCCCCCTGTCTCGTACACTTATGTTTGAATATCAAGTAATATGGCTGACTGAAATTATAGTCAAGTACAAAGTTTACCAAATAGATGTATTAAGCTTGAGATTGTATTATAAAGAGGTTGTTATTATTATGATGTCACTTTAGAATGGGTTGACTTGTGATCAGGTTTTAAAGATGTCTACAAATTAGTTCGTCTGTAAAGAAAGGTTGGTAGTTTGTAAACATTGACTGGACTGTATGTTTATTAATTTAGAAGAATAATTCTACAGTAATCAACAGAATATTTTATTTATGTTCATGACAGACGATGTTTATGACATGAGTGCCTAAATTATTATATTTCCGAAGCGATAGTAATGGAAATATGATAATTTAGGCACTCATGTTGTAAATATTGTCTGTCATGGACAGTCATGTAATATTCTATTTATATTTTTGGTCAACACTGAGAGCATGTTGCTTAGAATATTATTTATTTACATCCATTTGAATCATGTTCATAAGTCCTAATGAAGGGCTATATAGCTTTGGGTTCATGAGCAAAACATTTTTCCAAAAACGTGTACTAGGTGATCTCTTAAAATTAAAATTTTAAGAAACCCACAGTTATTTGCGAACAAACTGTCAATCATTACTGAAATTCTTCTGCAAAATAAAAATAAAATTTGCCTGTTTTTAAAATTCACAATGTGTTAATTTGTTGAGTGGCAGAGCTATAGAAAAAGTTAGTTCATCCACAATGTATGCTTTGCAGCAAACATTTTGTATAGCTTGACCAGTAACTTTCTCTTATTTTTTTGCTTTTGTTTAGATTGTCATGCTTGGCTCTGGTGGTGTAGGGAAGTCCTCCATTACAGTCATGTTTGTGCAGAACATATTTGTTGACAATTATGACCCAACCATAGAAGATTCCTTCAGGAAGATGGTCAACATCAAAGGTCTTGGACCAATTGATTCTGATGCCAGGGCTGCCAAAAAGGAGAAGAAGAAGAAAAAGAAGAAATCAAAAGCTACACCATCACCGCCATTATCTTATGCAAGTCCAAACATGCTGTGTTCAAATATTGATCCAGCCATGCAGGGTTCATTTGCAAAACAGAAGTCTGGTAAGTAGTTGATTTTTTTCCAGCTAAGATATATGACAAGGTGTATCAGAGTGGTGGGGGAGTTTTCAAAGATGCAATGGATTATAGAATCAATCTTCATTGGTATCTAGGCTCATTCTAACCAGAGCTAAACCTCTGACCAGCATTTAAAATAAGCACTTGTCCTAACAAGTGGGAATGTGCTTGGACAAACAAATGGTTGTCAATTGTTGTCCTATGAACAAGTAAAAAAACAAGTAAATTTCAAAATTGCCTGTAGTCTAGGTAATTCCTGTCTCGAGTCCGGTCCCCAGTCATATCGGAGGCCGGACTCGGGATGGGCGTGTTCGAAACCCTAGTGGTATATGAGCACATTAAACTAGTTACCAAGCTTATTTATATCACTGCTGACTACTGCAGGAGAAATATCTTACCCGACTTGATGCAAGCCAACACACTGTATATTGCATACAGTGCATGCACTCATTCATATTTCCCGCCAATTTTACACACAGCACTGACCAGAAATAATAATAGAACACTGATCGAGACTAATCTTAATAATGGCCATGATTTTATTAATACAATTTTTAAGTGAAAATTTGTGAATAAAAGTTATAAATTTGTTCCCCCCTCATCACAGTTTTTGTTAAAATTAATCCAGCAGTCCGAGGTTAAAACAGTGGTATGTGTTAAAGCGGTCTTTTTGGTGTACTTGGTCTTAAATGCATGCCTGAGTTAAGGCTCACCTGCAAATTTCATGTAAATAAAACTAAATTCCATACACAAGGCTCTTGTCTGATTTATACCCAACCCACTTTGCGTTCGTTAGATATATTGTTAGTGCTTTACTAAATGGCTGGAAACATTTTGCAATACTAAAATTTCAGTATTTTGAAATTTGCTCGGTACCTTAAATCGGTATTGACATAATACATATACTGAGCGGTATATATACGGTATACTGCCCAGCTTTACATTCGTGATTATTATGTAAATTTCCACAGACAGCACAGCACTGACATCATTTAAATTGTGTGTAAATATGTAAAAACAAAAAAAAAAAAAAAAAAAAATGTTTATATTGTCACAGTATAATGTTTTGTCTTTTCACAGGTGGGTTTTTATCCAGTTTGCGACGGACTCTAAGTGGTAAGAAAAAGAAAGCACCACATCAACCAGTAGTCCAGCAGAGAGCTGATCCAGTATTTGGAGGACCTCCAGAACCACCATCTGCAGTAAAGTCTGCAACCCCACCTGCTGCCAAGAACCTTCAATGCAAGAAGCTGGATGGTAACATAGTGCATGTTGCACTGGGCGAGCTGGCCGAGGAGCCCAATCAGGTTACTGGAGACCCAGTCCGGTGTAGTCGGTGTAAAGCTGTGCTCTGCAGTACATCAACTATTACCGGGGAAAGTGGTGACAGGGTCTGGAAATGGTACGTAAGATGGTTGGTCTAAAGTGTCAAATTCACTGTGGTCCATGGTCCCCTTTTTATGCTAGGGGCAAGATGTAACCCAGTGGTAAATCATTCGCTTGATGTGCGGTCAGTCTAGGATCGACCCCACTCAGTGGACCCGTTGGGCTATTTCTCGTTCCAGCCAGTGCTCCACAACTGGTGTAACATAGGCTGTGGTATGTACTACTCTGTCTGTGGGATGGTGCATATAAAAGATCCCTTGCTGCTAATCGAAAAGAGTAGCTTATGGGAGTGGCGACAGCGGGTTTCTTCTCTCAATATCTGTGTGGTCCTTAACCCTATGTCTGACACCATATAACCGTAAATAAAATGTGTTGAGTGTGTCGTTAAATAAAACATTTCTTTCTTTTATTTTCCTTTTAATGTTTAATTTCATAATGCATAAGATTCCATTTCTGAAACCAGTGAAATGAGTGGCTTCTGGACTGTACTTTTGTGGTGTACTGACAGGCACAGCAGAAGCAAGTAGGGTGTGTATGTGTGTGTTTGTGGCTGACTTAGATTGAGGGTTCAAAGCAAAGTTTCTAGGGGATTCGGGGGTATGCTCCCCCGTAAATGTTTTGAAAACTAGATATCCTGAAATGCAATTTCCTGCATTCTACAAGTAAAATTCATCTTTTGTTGAAAATTCTGACCGACAAGGTGCCAATTAAGCTATGACATTAAAGATGTCAGGGTTTTGACATCTGTTGTTTGACTTAGGTCCAAAATATTACGGTGACTTCGACTTCTCGCTACTGCTAATAAATAGGCGATTTGAGCTGACTTTCAGCGAAGAAAACATTAATTTTGCCGGCTAGATTAGAGTCTGCTTTTATAGGGACTTTTAATTTTTGTAACATGACAGAAATATCTATTAATTCGTTTCATATTGTAAAATCCTTTGAAAAAAATATTTTCTATTAATATTTGTAGTGAGTACTGTTACAATGAGAACAAAAACATTGACATGAGCCAGGAAGAGATTCCAAAAGATGACAGGTTTGACTACATGTTGTCACCCCCTGATGAAAGAACAGAGGAAAGTGGTGATGCTGAGAAACCTGCCAAGCTGGAGAAGAAACCTGGCATCATCATCTACTGTATGGACGTCAGTGGGTCGATGCAGATGCAGTTTCAGGTATCTGAGATGCAAGGTAATTTTACTCATTAAATTAGAGTACAGTGAAAAGTAAAGTTTGTTTTGTTTAATGACGCCACTAGAGCACATTGAGTTTTTAATCTTATCATCGGCTATTGGACGTCAAACATATCGTCATTCTGACACGGTTTTTAGAGGAAACCCGCTGTCACCACATAGGCTACTCTTTTATGACAGACAGCAAGGGATCTTTTATAGCACAAACCGTGGCCTTTGTTGAACCAGTTATGGATCACTGGTTGATGCAAGTGGTTTACACCTACCCATTGAGCCTTACGGAGCACTCACTCAGGGTTTGGAGTTGGTATCTGGATTAAAAATCCCATGCCTCGACTGGGATCCAAACCCAGTACCTACCAGCCTGTAGACCAATGGCCTAACCATGATGCCACCGAGGCCGGTAGAGTAGAATGAATTATAATTTAAACTGAAAGCTTGTGCAGGATGGTGTGTGTGGGGGTAGGGGGTGGTATAGACTGTGGCTAGGGGTAGGGTGGTGCTCCCTAAGAAAATACATAAGTTCTGTAATCTTTTTACGTAGCCCATTGGTAAAGTACTCGACTAATGCTCGGACGGTCTAGTATCAATCCCCGTCAGTGGGCCCATTAAGGCTATTTCTTGTTCCAGCCAGTGTACCATGACTAGTATATCAAAGATGGTGGTATGTGCTATCCTGTCTGTGGGAAAGTGCATATAAAAGATTCCTTGCTGCATTAGAAAAAATGTAGCAGGTTTCCTCTGATTACTATATGTCAAAATTACCAAATGTTTGACGTCCAATAACCGATGATTAATTCATCAATGTTGTCTAATGGTGTCATTAAACAAACTAAACTTTTTTTTTAAACTTTATTTTGAGTATTTTCTCAAATATGTTCACCTTGTCCAAATGAGAAAAGGATAATTTACTGAAACAGATGTTATTTTCACCAAGTATGATTCTGTTATCTGTTAAAAAGCTGTCTGTTTAAAGAAACTTGTCCCATGCAATATTTTATTCAGTACTGATTTGCCATGCACGTTTTATAGATTGGTGCATGATTCTAAAACATTAAATATATACTTGCTAATCAATTGTTTAATTAAACATTAACTGGTGCTAATCAAAATGTCGAAAAAAAAATTTCTGGTTTTTCACAGCACTATCTTCAGACTGGCATAGTACAGTGAATCTATACATTCATAAGCTTATTATTTATAATTGTAAACTGATGGTGTGTGTGTTCTGTATTGTGATATTTTAAGTACCGGTACATTCTTTTTCGGGATCAAATGAGAATAACACCCGGAAAGCTAATGAAGTCATTAGAAAGTGACGTTATTAGCAATTGGAACATGTCAAGTTGACGGTTCAAGGGTCTACATGCAGTTAGATTGTAACCAGGTATTTTTTTCAAGAAATACCAAATATACAGTTAGGTCTGTAGAAAAATGATTCAGTTTAAAATGGACATAACCATATGGAGTTTTTAGATTTGCAGGTGTTATTGTCTATATGATGCCTGCAAATGTTTCATATTTAACATCAGGCTAATGCCTTCGGTCAAAAATGACATTTGTGGGATCAAATAGACAATAACACCCTCAAATCTAAAAACTCCATAAGGTTATCTCCTAAACAAAATCAAATCTCAGTGTAAATAAAGTAGTGGATATTTTTGTTCTAGCTGCGTGGCGTCAGGAGAGGACTGGGGAGAGAGACAATGTTAACGCTGTGAGTCGCTTGGGTTGTATCAAAGAGGCTGTACAAAGGTAAGTAATTGTCCATAGTCATCATGAGTTTCACTTTCAGTGTTGGTGCACACTTCATCAGGGGCAGATTATGGGGGGTTTCCCAAGTGCACGGACCCTAACCCCGGCTAAAAAGAACCTATTAAGTAGTGCTGATGTATTGTGGTTATGCCATCGGATTTCTGGATGGTAGGTACTGGGTTCATATCCCACCTGAGGCAATGCCAGTACCAGCTCCAACCCAGAAATAGTGCACCGCTAAATATCAAGGGGTAGGTGTAAGGCTACATAAACCGAGTTTCACCCACTTCACGAGTGCGATTATGGGTTGTGTCTCTTGAGTGTATGACACCACATGGGGGATGATTACCAGACATGCACTGCAGGTTCTGTGTACCCTAGGCTCGGGTATACCGAGATAGCACAACTGACAGCAAGCTTGGAGCACGGACCTGTCAAGTAGTCCCATACCGAAATGGAAATACTGCGGCTTCACCATTCATCTCCTCATCATCCATGTTTGTAATATCCCAATTACAAAAACAAATGTCTTTGTTTCTATGTTAAATGTTTGTCTCGTTTTTAAAAAAATAGAAAGAAAAAAAGTAGCACCGAAGTACGCATCAGTTTGAAACAGTTCACAATAAACACACACTCACTCACTCACTCACTCACTCTCTCTCTCTCTCTCTCTCTCTCTCTCTCTCTCTCTCTCTCTCTCTCTCTCTCTCTCTCTCTCTCTCTCTCTCTCTCTTCTCTCTCCCCCCTCTCTCTCTCTCCCCCCCTCTCTCTCTCTCTCTCTCTCTCTCTCTCTCTCTCTCTCTCTCTCTCTCTTTCTTTTTTTTTCTTCCCATTATAATACACTTAATAACAAGTCTAGCATTAGTGAAATAGGGAATGTGACCACAAGATTCACATTGAAGTGATTATGTCCACATCACCTGTATACTGACCAACGAAGAGTTGAACGTGCCTTAGACTCTTATCCCCGGAAACCGAGGATGTGCCCTAGACAGATGTGCTTAGACACTTATCCCCGGAAACCGAGGATGTGCCCTAGACAGATGTGCTTAGACACTTATCCCCGGAAACCGAGGATGTGCCCTAGACAGATGTGCTTGAACCTTCAGGGGATCTAAATATTTGTCAAGGTTTTGATTGATTGAACAGTTTAAAAATATACATGTATTTCAGAAGTTGCGCTCTGCATCTTATAGTTAAATTGCTTAAGGAAAATATCTTTGTTCATTAATATACTACACTGACATGTCAGAATGAAACAATTTAAATGAAGTTAATAAAAACTGTTTCGATAGTTTGAACATGTCAGTAAGTTGACAAGATGTGTAGTGTAGTATAGTTATTCAGGTTGCAAAGCAGTACTTTATATTAACTTGCCAACTGGCTAGTAAATTTTTAAAAATCACTAGCCTACTCGGGATTGTCACTCGTAAGGCAACATATCAAATGTTAATATGAATATACTTGAATCATTGTGATTATTAAAACATTATTCAACAGTTCAAAACTCCAAATGGGATATCCCATTCGCAATATCATCAATGACTTCGATTGTCTGACATGCGTGATTTGCAAACAGTCCTAAACCAGGATTTTATAGTTTTGATCGTCAGTCACTGTATTGTTTGACTGTCACTGGAAAATAAACCTGTAAAATAAAGATTTATGCCATAATGAAAGGCTGGTGCTGGCAAAATAATCTACACTGAAAGACAGGTGATTTGTACATTTTAATCACCATAGCAGAATTTTACCCACATACATGTACATGCAGGCAAGTGTTTTATTCACAATATATTGCATCCGGATATTGGTTTTCATGTCACACAACACGCCATCGGTCAACAGGCTGGTAGGTACTGGGTTCGGATCCCAGTCGAGGCATGGGATTTTTAATCCAGATACCGACTCCAAACCCTGAGTGAGTGCTCCGCAAGACTCAGTGGGTAGGTGTAAACCACTTGCACCGACCAGTGATCCATAACTGGTTCAACAAAGGCAATGGTTTGTGCTATCCTGCCTGTGGGAAGCGCAAATAAAAGATCCCTTGCTGCTAATCGGAAGAGTAACCCATGAAGTGGCGACAGCAGGTTTCCTCTCAAAATCTGTGTGGTCCTTAACCATATGACTGATGCCATATAACCGTAAATAAAATGTGTTGAGTGTGTCGTTAAATAAAAGATTTCTTTCTTTCTTTTTATGTCACACAACAGTTTTGTAACCACAATTTCTAGATTCTGATAATTAATTATTTGGTACCATCCCCTAAACACAAAATACATAAAGTAACAAAACAGTAAATAGCATTTGTTGACGTCCAAGAGTTTGACCTACCAGTACACTGTATCTGTCATTTTCATATTACATGTACATTAAAGCTGCAGAGCCTAGTTTCAAACCGTAAAAATTGACACTAAGTTTGGTTAAGTTACAAACCTGTAACACATTTGAATAATGTCACAAGAGAGTGAAATAAGAGTGTATGAAGTTAAAATGGTGAAATACCATTAAAAATAAAAATAAAACTCGACTCCATAACTGTTACTTATCAGATGCACGTGCATTTTTTAAAATGTAATAAATGCATTTTGTGGTATTAGAAACACCTGGATGACCAGGAAAATTTCAGTTGTACGAAAATGGATAATCTAAACAATAAAATGTAAGTAAAGTTTGATTTCAGTGATCATAAATGGCTCTTTTACTAATACTGAAAAATATGTGTTTAAAAACTAGGGTCTGTCCTGTTAATGTGTAAAAAAAAAGGATATAACGTTTTTGCCTTATAGTCATAATTATAATAAAAACTGTAATCTTAGCCAGTGACTGGTTATGCTACCATTTCCTAAATTAATGTAAATGCAGGGCTTCTAGATTATGGTAGCCCCACTCCCATGGCTAGTGATATTCAATGTTGGGCTAGTAAATAACTGCTATTGCCATGCCTGATGGCTAGTGAAAACAAAAGTCAAATGTTGCAATAAAGTCTATTTTGTAAATATGAATATCCTGCCCCCACACCAACCCCTCAATTTTTGTGTTTTTATGCTCTTCTCCCTCTTTAGGTGGCATATCTGATTATTACTATTATTTAGTAAAATTTTAGTTACTTAAAGTAAAATAGGGCTAGTGAATTTTTAATGGTGACTAGTAATTTTTTTAATCCCATGACTAGTGGATTTTATAAAAATTCTAGAATCCCTGGTGAAAGCATAGCTGAAATAAAATGTAAAATGAGATATCTAGAGAATATATGAATGACCGTTAGATTCCATTCATCTTACAGTGAGTTGTTTTAAAATGTATCTAATGAGCAAAAGTGAGTTGGATACATTTTTAAACAACTAGTTGTAAGATAAATGGGATCTAATGGACACAAATGTTGTATTCTATTCCTTACATATCCTGAAAAAACCAGGTTTAAAATAAATTTAAATGCCTTTTCCAATGAAAACCTAATTTCGTCTCTTTATTTCACTTACAGTTAACTTGTGCGTCACAGACCAAGTCAGTTTCAGGTTAACTTGTACATCATGGAGTGATCGATTTGACCATCCTTTGTTTAAATTGGATGGTGATCTAGTCATCACCTAGGAGCAGCCACTCATATGTATATATATATATATATACATGTATATGGCTCGAACGCCCAACGGTCAAACCTACCGGTATTCTCGAACCAAGAACAATGTCCCGATTTTTTCTCTCTATTAAACCCTTTTATTTTGGTGCAGATTGGTTGAATACCCCTAGGGTCGAACAGAAGCTTTCTCTCGAACCAGTTTATTGGTCCGAACTGTATTATTAAACATATCTAGCTCGAACGACTAAGTCTATCCGAAAAAATACCAAAAATTATTTATGTATTTTTCATCGACCCTTTCACGTCAGTCACAAAGTAAGTTATTATAAATTCGGAAGTGGAACGAATTAATCCTAGATCCAGGGGCGGATCCAGGAATTTTAGCAGGGGGGGGTCCAGTCTTGAGCCTTTGAAGGCCCCCCCCCTCGATAGGAAATTTTCATATTTGAAGATAGCTTTAGATGGATTTGAAGTATATTCCCGTTATCAAAATCCTGCTTGTTGGTCACAAGCAGGGGGGGACCCCCCCCCCCCCTGGATCCACGTCTGAGATCATATGCCAGCTTATCATGTTGTTTATTTAGCACCTATCGGTAATTATGTTTCTAGTACAGATGATTGTACTACGATAATCGTTAGCTGAATGAACCTTGCATGTGACACCAATCAATTGGTTAGCCTAGGCAGACCTCACCAGTTTACTTTAATCATTTTAATCGCTACTCTATGCATGAGTGTCGGCATATTTTGTTTTTAACTTGAAATACAATAGAGATCAGTGTAATGTAGTGACTGCAACAATAACAGGTAAAGGGCCTCCGCCTGTGCTTCATGCACTTTCATTTTTTCTCAACATTGTCAATATGTCACAAAAGATTCTACAACAGCATGATAAAGAACGATTTTTTTAATTAATAAATATTTATAAACACAGACTACCAGTGTGTTTGTTATTTATTTATTTAATGGTGAGTCAATCGGACCATCTCGCCCAAGCTAGTTTTATGGAAATATGCGAAGTGTTCCGATTGGTTTTTGTGTTACAGAAGCACCCGACAACGGCCGAATGCATGGTTCGAACTACCCGATGGGTCGAACAGACTTTGAAGCACCGACAGTGTACGAGCCAATGAGATTCTACTGTGTATATATATATATATATATATATATATATATATATATATATATAATAACTGTATTTTTGGTACATTATCTTTTTTTGGGTGAGAGGTAGAAGTAATATCTGTTATTTATGTTTTTTTTTTTTTTTTCCCGAATTACGTTACTTTAGAATTTAGATATTTTATCCTCAGTTTCATTAGAAGAAAATATACCATAATTTTCAGATTGTTGGAGCAACTAAGAATTGAGCAACCTGAAAAGCCTGTTATGTTGGTTACATTTGGCTCTGAAATTTGCATATATGGAGATGGGTCAGCAAAACAGAAATCATTTTATGGATCATCAGCAGAATCAAGAGATTTTGACAAGCTGATAGAAAAGGGTATCTCTTATGCTAGAAAGATTCAGCTGAGACCACTGGATGAGGCTTACGAGTAAGTTACGATACCCTTTAACATGTTCATTGTCACTAACATTACACAGCCTGAAATATATTAGTAGCAGATAGTTTTATTACTTAAATCTTAAAGCTAACATTACACAGTATGAAATATATTAGTAGCAGATAGTTTTATTACTTAAATCTTAAAGCTAACATTATACAGTATGAAATATATTAGTAGCAGATAGTTTTATTACTTAAATCTTAAAGCTAACATTATACAGTATGAAATATATTAGTAGCAGATAGTTTTATTACTTAAATCTTAAAGCTAACATTATACCTAAACCATTATATGAAATATATTAGTTGCAGATAGTTTTATTACTTAAATCTTAAAGCTAACATTATACAGTATGAAATATATTAGTAGCAGATAGTTTTATTACTTAAATCTTAAAGCTAACATTATACCTAAACCATTATATGAAATATATTAGTTGCAGATAGTTTTATTACTTAAATCTTAAAGCTAACATTATACCTAAACCATTATATGAAATATATTAGTTGCAGATAGTTTTATTACTTAAATCTTAAAGCTAACATTATACCTAAACCATTATATGAAATATATTAGTTGCAGATAGTTTTATTACTTAAATCTTAAAGCTAACATTATACCTAAACCATTATATGAAATATATTAGTTGCAGATAGTTTTATTACTTAAATCTTAAAGCTAACATTATACCTAAACCATTATATGAAATATATTAGTAGCAGATAGTTTTATTACTTAAATCTTAAAGCTAACATTATACCTAAACCATTATATGAAATATATTAGTAGCAGATAGTTTTATTACTTAAATCTTAAAGCTAACATTATACCTAAACCATTATATGAAATATATTAGTTGCAGATAGTTTTATTACTTAAATCTTAAAGCTAACATTATACCTAAACCATTATATGAAATATATAGTTGCAGATAGTTTTATTACTTAAATCTTAAAGCTAACATTATACCTAAACCATTATATGAAATATATTAGTAGCAGATAGTTTTATTACTTAAATCTTAAAGCTAACATTATACCTAAACCATTATATGAAATATATTAGTTGCAGATAGTTTTATTACTTAAATCTTAAAGCTAACATTATACCTAAACCATTATATGAAATATATTAGTTGCAGATAGTTTTATTACTTAAATCTTAAAGCTAACATTATACCTAAACCATTATATGAAATATATTAGTAGCAGATAGTTTTATTACTTAAATCTTAAAGCTAACATTATACCTAAACCATTATATGAAATATATTAGTAGCAGATAGTTTTATTACTTAAATCTTAAAGCTAACATTATACCTAAACCATTATATGAAATATATTAGTAGCAGATAGTTTTATTACTTAAATCTTAAAGCTAACATTATACCTAAACCATTATATGAAATATATTAGTTGCAGATAGTTTTATTACTTAAATCTTAAAGCTAACATTATACCTAAACCATTATATGAAATATATTAGTAGCAGATAGTTTTATTACTTAAATCTTAAAGCTAACATTATACCTAAACCATTATATGAAATATATTAGTTGCAGATAGTTTTATTACTTAAATCTTAAAGCTAACATTATACCTAAACCATTATATGAAATATATTAGTAGCAGATAGTTTATTACTTAAATCTTAAAGCTAACATTATACCTAAACCATTATATGAAATATATTAGTAGCAGATAGTTTTATTACTTAAATCTTAAAGGTAACATTATACCTAAACCATTATATGAAATATATTAGTTGCAGATAGTTTTATTACTTAAATCTTAAAGCTAACATTATACCTAAACCATTATATGAAATATATTAGTAGCAGATAGTTTTATTACTTAAATCTTAAAGCTAACATTATACCTAAACCATTATATGAAATATATTAGTAGCAGATAGTTTTATTACTTAAATCTTAAAGCTAACATTATACCTAAACCATTATATGAAATATATTAGTTGCAGATAGTTTTATTACTTAAATCTTAAAGCTAACATTATACCTAAACCATTATATGAAATATATTAGTTGCAGATAGTTTTATTACTTAAATCTTAAAGCTAACATTATACCTAAACCATTATATGAAATATATTAGTTGCAGATAGTTTTATTACTTAAATCTTAAAGCTAACATTATACCTAAACCATTATATGAAATATATTAGTAGCAGATAGTTTTATTACTTAAATCTTAAAGCTAACATTATACCTAAACCATTATATGAAATATATTAGTTGCAGATAGTTTTATTACTTAAATCTTAAAGCTAACATTATACCTAAACCATTATATGAAATATATTAGTTGCAGATAGTTTTATTACTTAAATCTTAAAGCTAACATTATACCTAAACCATTATATGAAATATATTAGTAGCAGATAGTTTTATTACTTAAATCTTAAAGCTAACATTATACCTAAACCATTATATGAAATATATTAGTAGCAGATAGTTTTATTACTTAAATCTTAAAGCTAACATTATACCTAAACCATTATATGAAATATATTAGTAGCAGATAGTTTTATTACTTAAATCTTAAAGCTAACATTATACCTAAACCATTATATGAAATATATTAGTTGCAGATAGTTTTATTACTTAAATCTTAAAGCTAACATTATACCTAAACCATTATATGAAATATATTAGTAGCAGATAGTTTTATTACTTAAATCTTAAAGCTAACATTATACCTAAACCATTATATGAAATATATTAGTTGCAGATAGTTTTATTACTTAAATCTTAAAGCTAACATTATACCTAAACCATTATATGAAATATATTAGTTGCAGATAGTTTTATTACTTAAATCTTAAAGGTAACATTATACCTAAACCATTATATGAAATATATTAGTTGCAGATAGTTTTATTACTTAAATCTTAAAGCTAACATTATACCTAAACCATTATATGAAATATATTAGTAGCAGATAGTTTTATTACTTAAATCTTAAAGCTAACATTATACCTAAACCATTATATGAAATATATTAGTAGCAGATAGTTTTATTACTTAAATCTTAAAGCTAACATTATACCTAAACCATTATATGAAATATATTAGTTGCAGATAGTTTTATTACTTAAATCTTAAAGCTAACATTATACCTAAACCATTATATGAAATATATTAGTTGCAGATAGTTTTATTACTTAAATCTTAAAGCTAACATTATACCTAAACCATTATATGAAATATATTAGTTGCAGATAGTTTTATTACTTAAATCTTAAAGCTAACATTATACCTAAACCATTATATGAAATATATTAGTAGCAGATAGTTTTATTACTTAAATCTTAAAGCTAACATTATACCTAAACCATTATATGAAATATATTAGTTGCAGATAGTTTTATTACTTAAATCTTAAAGCTAACATTATACCTAAACCATTATATGAAATATATTAGTTGCAGATAGTTTTATTACTTAAATCTTAAAGCTACTATCAGACACAGCAGAAGCAAGTAGACCTTGGGGGCTGACTGAGATCGAGGGTGCAAAGCAAAGATTTTAGGTGGTTTGGGGGTATGTTCCCACATAAAATTTTGAAAATTAGATGTCCTGAAATGCAGTTTCCTGCATTCTACAAGTAAATTTTTCTCTGCCTTAAGATTTACTACCAATAATATTTTTTATTCAGAGCCCCCACAGGCCCTCTCTTGCCTGACACTTTTTGCAAAATTCAATAATTGTCACAACCTCTATTTAACCATAAACAGTGCTGTATCTGAAAGCGTACATTTGAAGATAAAGCTTGTTAATACTATTAAATATGCGGCCAATGAGAATTAAAAGACACAAAAGATTTGCAATTTGTCTGTTTCTTGTGAATTTTAGCTGGAAATTGCACCATTACGGTAATCCCCACACTGCTTAAGGGCAGATGTGGCACAGAAGCAAATAACTGATGGTTGAATGTACTTACACTATATTAAATAAAAGTCTCTGTTTAAAACCACAAGTTTAAAATCTCAACATTTCGTCAACTAAATGTTGACATCGTCAGGAGAAAACTAAACTTAACAACAGGAGTTAAAAGATTGATCACATCTAAAGGTAAGCTGACTTACACTATATTGAGTTTTGAACTCTACATTTGCCTCGTTGTGTGCAGAAGAAGGATGGTATCATGGGAAATATAAAAACCTAAAACCAGGATCAACAACAGCAAATGTTTTTGTTTGCTCTTCAGTGAGATGAATTTATGTCTTGAGTCAAGATTAATCATTCGCTTTACTCCATTTCAGTGATTTGCATAGAACAGTTGGTGATCTGAACACAACAGGGTGCACAGCACTGGGTCCAGCTCTGACGTTCTGTGTTGGTTTTGTTAGCAAAATGCCCGGTTCAGAGGTCGTGCTCTGTACTGATGGCATGCCAAACGAAGGTATTGGGTCTCTACAGGGTCAGAGTCAACATGGGCAAAAGTTTTATGAAAAGGTTTGTTTCTTATTTAGTTGGGGGTTAATAAATAGAACTTTTAAAAATCTTTTTTTAATTATCTGTGAAAGTGAATAAAATACAAAGTTGTAGTAATACTCAGAAGAGTATGTAGAGTGGTTTACATCGTTTCTATATATAAATGTGTGGATATGGAAAATTAAAGACTTTTAAAGAAGAAAAAAAAAAACCTCGGGTAATAAATGGAATAACAAACTCTGTACTAGTTATTATTAAATTTATGTCCCTTGAGAAATAATTTTCATTTGTCATGATAAATTTTACAATAACTGTTAACTCATTTGTTACGCTCCATTTACCGCTCAAGTAGAAAAAGGCACTCAGTCTTTCACTGCATTTTGTTCACTTCCTGCTTGTTATCAGTGTGGTTGAATTGATCCTTGTGTTGTACCCTACATCAAAAACTCGTTCTAGCCAGTGCACCATACAGGGCGGCTATATCAAAGGCTGTGGTATGTGCTATCCTGTCTGTGGGATGGCACATATAAACTATCCCTTGCTGCTAATTGAAAGGAGTAGCCCATGAAGTAGCGACAGCAGGTTTCCTCTCTCAATGGTCCTTAACCATATGTCCGACACCTTATAACCGTAAATAAAATAAAATGTGTTGAGTGTGTCATTGAATAAAACATTTCCTAGATCACACAGTTCATAATGCCTTTATTGTCTTGGCTTGATGAAAGCAAAAGGCGAGATGTAGCTAATACACTTATTACTTTACGTATGACCGTGGTAACAGTGAAATTTTACAGTTACATGTAGCTCGAACGTTAAGTTATTACCTTTAGGTCCATTTCTCACAAACTGTAAGTCATAGATTAATGAAACTTGGTTTATAGTTAGATCTATGATTGTCCATGTCAATGCATGTTTAAAAAAATATGAAAATAATTGAATTTGTTTGTTATTTGTTTAAAAACACAAATATATAGAATTTTATTTAAGAATTCACCAAAATTATTTTATGGTTCATGCAAGTATGAACCGAAAAAACGATGTGCAAACTGTATGATTCCGCTTTTTCGGTTCATACTTGCACTAACCAAAAAATAATTGCGGTCAAATCTTATAATTAAATTTATATGCATACTTTAACAATACATAACTGAATTTATTTTGTTTAGCTTTAAATACGCCTGTAGTATTGTTTGTGTAAACTTTATTGATACTTATAGGGTTGCAAACGAATCACTACACATTTTTACATGGATTGCAAATAATTTTGAGGGGAGAATTATGGAAATACATGGTAAAAAGGTCTCAGGTTAGCACATTTTGCCCGAATATCTGTATCATTTTTGCCCAAATTTGCTGGTTTTGCTCCAGCATTTTGTGATATTAGAAACACCAGGATGACCAGACAGAAACACTTCCGAGGTACGGAAATGGATAATTTAAACAATAAAATATAAAATAAAGAAATTTTTATTTAACGACGCACTCAACACATTTTATTTACGGTTATATGGCATCGGAAATATGGTTAAGGACCACACAGATTTTGAGAGGAAACCCGCTGTCGCCACTTCATGGGCTACTCTTTCCGATTAGCAGCAAGGGATTTGAACTTCCCACAGGCAGGATAGCAAAAACCATGGCCTTTGTTGAACAGTTATGGATCACTGTCCGTGCAAGTGGTTTACACCTACCCATTGAGCCTTGTGGTGCACTCACTCAGGGTTTGGAGTCGGTATCTGGATTAAAAATGCCATGCCTCAACTGTGATCTGAACCCAGTACCTACCAGCCTGTTGACCAATGGCTTAACCACGATGCCACCAAGGCCAGTTGAATAAAATATGTCATGTGTGATTTCAGTAATCATAAACAGCTCTAATAGTGAAAAATATGCCTTAGTGTTTAAAAACGAAGGTCTGTCCGTTTAATGTTTACCAAGATCCATTTATGTTTTCAGGTTGGCCAATATGCAAGGTCAAAGGACGTGATTATCAATCTTTTAGCTGTGGAAGGGGAACCCGTAGGACTTCAATATGTCAGTATGTGCGCGATTGCGTCTGGTGGATCAGTGAACATGTTGAACCCATTGGAAATAGTGCGACAGCTTCGACTGATTGCACAGAACGCCGTTGTAGCCACAGGAGTCAATGTGACGTTCTTACTGCATCCTTCAATGGTCTTTATGGAGGATGGGTATCCTTCTGTGAGTCAGCTAGCTTTTATTTACTGCATTCATTTATATTTTAAAAATTATGTTTAGGAATGTATGTTTTTTTTTAAAACCTTGGAATTTTAATTTTAAAAATTATATTATTTAGGAATGTATTAAAAAGAAATTCCTTGGAATTTTAATCTTAAAAGTTATATTTAAGAATGTTTTAAAAACAAATCCCTTGGAATTTTAATTTTAAAAATTATATTTAGGAATGTATTAAAAAGAAATCCCTTGGAATTTTAATTATAGGGAAACATATTTTTTTACATCCATGGTACAATTTTTTTTCTTTTTTTGATGTGGGATAGCAAGTACTGACAAAACAAAATAATGCACGCATGTTAAGTTTACCTCAAGTTGAAAATTTATAAACATATTATTTTAATTGCATAACATATGCATTGCAGATACCAACATTTGATCACAAAAATTTACACATCATGGATATGTGCTACGATGCATATTCGCAAAAGAAAAAACCCTACTTTGTAGTATATAAAAGAGACATTACTAAGAATACTTTTTGGTCTTATTCATATTAATATCAGTGCACATTTTATTGTTTTGAAGATTTAAAGTTGAAAACATAGTTTTTGTATTTATTGGTATGTTTTATTTAACCCGGACCTTAGGACATGAGTCGCCTGGTGAAAGAAGTTGGTTCTGCCTTGAAAGACACAGACCTGACATTCAGATTCAAGACAAAAAACAATGAACAGCTTAATGTCTCTTCAGTCCCTTTCCAGGTGAGAATGTTTTATTTTTGTTTGAAATGTGTTAAAATTCTAATCTTGGACAGGATTGTAATAGAAATCTACAATTCCAGCTTTCCATCACATGTCAGATGTTAATGTCATTGCAGAAACCTGCTTTTCAAGATGTTGACTTTTCCTTGTTTTTGAATTGATTTTGTTAAGTCATCTTTCTGCTACGGTATCTTATTGTTGATATAGATTTTGTTACTTTGTGAACTGAAGACAATGTGCACACATCACTAACACTAAGATTTGCATCCAGAGAATGTCATATAATCATTCTGCAGGGTTTTTTTGTTTGCATTAAAACACACCAACAGCTGACTTAAAAACAGATATTCTTGTTCAGAGCTAAAGAAAGATATTGAAATAACAAAAGCAAATTTTTAACACCTGTCTTTGTATACTACAACATTTAGCACATTCATTTAGACTAACCAGTTTTCTGCTTTGAATGACCATAGTATCGCTTTGTTGTAAAATATCCAAATTATCATATGCCTTTTGAAATAATAATTTAAAAGCTTTTTTGATGCTCATGTTAATTACTTACATAAAGAAAGCCCCTGGGGCCTAATTCACTAAACTCTCACAACTTTGCGATCTCGCAGTGCAATACTAAAAGACTTGCAAAGAGGATGCTTTATCGTCTAGCAGAGCCTAAGAGAGCTTTGTAAATTAGGCCCTAGGGCCCCGTTCCACGAAGCGATCTTAGCCCTAAGATTCTCTTAACCGCATAGCTACCCTATGCACTTAAGTTGATCTTAGGGCTGAGATCACTTCGTGGAACGGGGCCCAGGTTTGTAATTGTTGTCTTAGTCTTGGAATCTGATTAGTCTTACTTCTGGATTAGATACTATGGCACAGATGTGTTAACAAGACATTATGGTAAATTGACTTTAGTCTGCCATTTGTTACAACTAAAGAAATGAAGGTACATGTATTGTTTGGTGTATGTGAGTTTGAAAAACACATCTTTACCGATTGTGTTATTTGTGGTTTTAATTTCCAATATATCCAAGAATGGAAGTTTTTCTTTACATTTTTTTATTGTGAATTTTATATTTTGGTTTAGGTTTTGAAAAAGGATAGTGTCGATTGTTTCAATATTTCCTTTATACTGATCCCAATATATAAATATATATATAAGTAATTAATATTTTTAGAATGTTTTATGAAACACAGTTTTTTTTTTTTTAAGTCTAAGCCCATAGCAAAAACTAAGAAATGCCATTTTTGTCTGGCTGGCGAAGACATGATATAATGTGATCTCCTTTTGTTAATGTGGGCTAGGTATGGCCTTGATGTATGGCGTGGTTGGCCACAAGATATGAGCGCCTATTGCAGTCAGATAGGCAAGGACTGGGATGTGGAGGTGTACATCAAAAGTTGAAAGAAGGGATCTCAAAGAAACAAGATGGGAGTTCACTGGAGGGAAAGGGAAGGAAGGAAATGTTTGATTTAGCGATGCACTGAACACATTTTATTTATAGTTATGTGGCATCAGACAGATGGTTAAGGACCACACATATACTGAGAGAGGAAACCCGCTGTCGCCACCTCACGGGCCACTCCCCCCGATCAGCAGCAAGGGATATTTTATATGCACCATCCCATAGACAGGATAGCACATACCATGGCCTTAGTGGAGGGAAAGGGAGCATTGCTATGAAATCAATATTATTAATTATTACTTACTATTATTATTATCATGTAGGTCCAGATTGAGTACACTCGGAAAGACGGCATGAAGTGTTTGAGAGTCTTGTGCAAGAGTCACACAGTCACAAAGGACAGGAAAACCATGGAAGAGGTATTTTATAACATGGTTATTGACTTGAACGTGGCAGTGTTGCAACTGGAGTTAAAACTTATCCTGTTTTTTAACTTGTATAATGAATAATGAAAATGTAAAACGTAAAACAGACATCAGCTTTTGTTAATCATTTGGTTATAGATTGCTACAAAATAATTAGGTTTTTAAATTTCAATTAACGACAATGTTGATCCATTGAAAATTGATTAATAACTACTATTTAATGCTTTAGAATTATGTAGTGATGTCTGAAATTTGCATAGTGAATTGCAGTGTGATACAGAACAAAATGTACCCTCGTTTGAATTATATTTGCAGACTTTATTCTAGTAATATGAAAAAGATAAAAATATGTAGCATTCACTTTATGGTGAACATTGAGCTTGGGTTAAATTCAGTTTAAGTACATAAATGTTCAACCCTTTTATGGAATATTTTCAAAGTTGATGATCAGTCATCACAACAAGTAGCAAGCAGTCTCCAACTTCCACCTCCTCACATATACAGTAAAGTACTCTTATAACGAACTGGAAGGGGCCATGATAGATTATTTTCATGTTTTTTTTTGATCATGCAGTCATCACAACAAGTAGCAAGCAGTCTCCAACTTCCACCTCCTCACATATACAGTAAAGTACTCTTATAACGAACTGGAAGGGACCATGATAGTTTGTATGGAATATTTTCAAAGTTGATTTTGATCATGCAGTCATCACAACAAGTAGCAAGCAGTCTCCAACTTCCACCTCCTCACATATACAGTAAAGTACTCTTATAACGAACTGGAAGGGGCCATGATAGATTATTTTCATGTTTTTTTTTTATCATGCAGTCATCACAACAAGTAGCAAGCAGTCTCCAACTTCCACCTCCTCACATATACAGTAAATTACTCTTATAACGAACTGGAAGGGACCATAATAGTTTGTATGGAATATTTTCAAAGTTGATTTTGATCATGCAGTCATCACAACAAGTAGCAAGCAGTCTCCAACTTCCACCTCCTCACATATACAGTAAATTACTCTTATAACGAACTGGAAGGGACCATAATAGTTTGTATGGAATATTTTCAAAGTTGATTTTGATCATGCAGTCATCACAACAAGTAGCAAGCAGTCTCCAACTTCCACCTCCTCACATATACAGTAAAGTACTCTTATAACGAACTGGAAGGGACCATAATAGATTGTATGGAATATTTTCATGTTTGATTTTGATCATGCAGTCATCACAACAAGTAGCAAGCAGTCTCCAACTTCCACCTCCTCACATATACAGTAAAGTACTCTTATAACGAACTGGAAGGGACCATAATAGATTGTATGGAATATTTTCAAAGTTGATTTTGATCATGCAGTCATCACAACAAGTAGCAAGCAGTCTCCAACTTCCACCTCCTCACATATACAGTAAAGTACTCTTATAACGAACTGGAAGGGACCATAATAGATTGTATGGAATATTTTCATGTTTGATTTTGATCATGCAGTCATCACAACAAGTAGCAAGCAGTCTCCAACTTCCACCTCCTCACATATACAGTAAAGTACTCTTATAACGAACTGGAAGGGACCATAATAGATTGTATGGAATATTTTCAAAGTTGATTTTGATCATGTTTGATTTTGATCATGCAGTCATCACAACAAGTAGCAAGCAGTCTCCAACTTCCACCTCCTCACATATACAGTAAAGTACTCTTATAACGAACTGGAAGGGACCATAATAGTTTGTATGGAATATTTTCATGTTTGATTTTGATCATGCAGTCATCACAACAAGTAGCAAGCAGTCTCCAACTTCCACCTCCTCACATACACAGTAAATTACTCTTATAACGAACTGGAAGGGACCATGATTGTTTGTTTTCTTACAAACCTTTTGATGAGAACAGTCATTATTTTTGACAACACATGGTTGTTTACACACGTACATGCATTAACAAGTTTAAGACATACGACTGGCTGCTCCCAGGTGATGACCAGATCACCAATGCCATACATCCAATGAAAAAAAGGAACAATCGAAATTGATTACACTGTGACATTTAGTTAACCTGACAATCATTTGTCTGTGACGCGTAAGTGCAAGGGCTGTAAATAACTTTTAGCCGAAAAAGATGCTAAAATTTGCTTAAAACCTGGTGGTTTTTTTTTAGGATATGTAAGAAATAGAATAATACATTTGTTTCCGTTAGATACCATTTATCTTAAAACTCGTTATTTAAGAACATATCAAACTCGCTTCTACTTGTTAGATACATTTTAAAACAATTTGTTGTAAGATAAATGATGTCTAACGGCCACTCATGTATTATTCTCTATATAGCAGAAGTTTGTTGTACACATTTGCAAAAGTTTGTTATTAATATAAAGGAAGATAAAACGGGACTTCACGATCAGTTTGTTCTATGCAGTTGTTCATTCTAAGCATGTTTGTTGTAAATGTACTTTACTGTATTTATAAAACTTAAAAAGAGTTTATTTGTCTAAGGGATTATTTCCACCAGTGAATTAGTTTTTATTGTGCATTTTAAAGTGCATATAAAAGGTTCTTGCTGCTAACAGAAAAATGTAGCTTTTTTTTTTTAAAGACCATGTGTCACAACTTTTACCATATTTTTTACATCCAATAACCGATGCTTAATTAGAGAATAACTAACAAGCTACGAGGAATTATCTGTCCCGAGTGAATGAATGTTGTAAACCCGAGCCTTTGGCGAGGGTTTTACAACATTCATTCACGAGGGACAGATAATTCGTAACTCCTCGTAGCGAGTTGGTTATTCTCTTTATTACCCATTGTCAATTTTAACTGATTTTTAATGTAAAAATTCCTCTGCAGTCTACAACAAAGCCATCAGCCATTACGTCATATAATCTTACGCACATTACATGACGTAATGTAAGTGACGTCGTAGCATAACGGCGTTCTTTTTACAGCCAAATGTTTACAGTACAAAATAATACGACTGTATTTGCATTTGAAAATAATTATTTTTATATATTACTAAAGCCGCTGCTTATGAAAATATACCATTTCATGTTTACGAAACAAGTGAGTCCATTTGTTTTTGTAAATCTTTGTATATCGTATAACGTATGTGTAATCTGACTCATGAATGGAAACATTATATGAATGAAAGTGAAGTTCCGGCCATGACAAGCAACCAACCAAACATCGTGATTTTTAAAGCCAGCCAATCAGTGGCTGTAGAAGCAATCTGCACACTGTGCAGAGATCGAAAAAATATTACCCCGTATATTTGAGCCCATATGGGTAATAATTAATCAATGTGCACTGGTGGGTGGTTAAATAAAACAAACTTCAATATGTTTTGTTAATAAAGGAACCTGTTTAAATGTGGTCACGGTGTACTTCTGCTAAATTCCTCTTTTCTCTTATGAAATGTCATTTGGAAATTCATTTTAGGTACAGTATTATATATATACTGGTGTGTGTGTGTGTGTGTGTGTGTGTGTGTGTGTGTGTGCCTGTGTGCCTGTGTGCCTGTGTGTGTGTGTGTGTGTACATAACATGTATACGATGTACATGCATTTAATTGTAATTTGTTTTATTTCTTATTTGAATTTGTTCACAGGCCTTGGACATGGCGGTTGTTGGTTTGGAAGCCATACAAACCTCAGGCCAGCTTTTGAAAAAAGGAAAAGCTGAAGAAGCTAAAGCTAACATGTAAGTCAAATGAAAAAGAATCATAGATAAAGGTTTGAACTAACTGTAAGAATCTCTTGATAATTAAACTGGCCTTGGTAATAAGTACATGAAGAATTTTTCATGTTGAGGCACAAATGGATTTTCTCTCAATATTCTCTCTGAATTAAAGATAAATAAGGCAATCCATAAGAAGTAACCTCATTTCTTAATATTTAACCACATAGAATATATTATCTATATTTTATCCTAGCCTAGAGCTACATATTTAAAGTATTTTTCGTGAATAACTTTATTTTGCCATAACATAGGAAAAGGGGGATGTGTTTCGAAAATACAAATAGCAAAGAACAAATTTCATGTAATAATTGGTATTTTGTTGGAAAATAACTGATTTCGCATTTTTTAAAGATAAATTGGCGAAATGTTTTGCTCATCCAGAGCTAGCCGTGTTTTGTGCAATTTACTTCTTAAAAATAACATAATAGCAATTGAATTGCCCATGATAAAACGATCAACCGAAAACGAAAATACATTTTACCAATTGGTTGGTTAAATAAGGGGTATAGCTCTTAAAGTAGACACCTCAATGGAGAGAATTAAATATAGTTGTCTCCCTTAGTTTGCCAACAGATTTTGTCAAAACCTTTTACCAAATCTTTTCAATTTATTGATGAAAAATACTTTTTTTGGAGACTGAGACAGATTATTGCTTGTTCTTCTTCAATATCCATTAACTGCAGTCACTAATATAGGTCTCATAAAAAGGAATTGATTTGCAATTAATGCTTAAAACACCTCTTAGGGAAAAATCCAACACAGTCGGTAGAGAAAAGAAAGAAAGAAATGTTTTATTTAATGACACACTCAACACATTTTATTTATGGTTATAAGGCCTCAGACATATGGTTAAGGACCACACAGATATTGAGAGAGGAAACCCCAGGGGTGCACAAATGTGAAATTGTGATGGTTGTCCGGTGGGCAACCAGTAGCTGAAGTTTGGTTGCCCACATACATGTATTTCATAAACATTTTATGAATATAATTTTGCACTGTCATTAAAATGAAACTGAAATTTAAATTAAAATGTTTCTATTATTATCATTATTTATCAGTTTAGTTTTATTCCTTTTTTAACATTATTTATCTACAGCTCATCTTCACTTGGTCTGTCACAGTCATAATACTTTGATGAACTTGATGGTTGTTGGTGTAGTTTGTGGCCTTTCACATGTCTTGTGCCCTTTGCCGATAGCCACCATTCTGAAACGTATCTGTCTGCATTGAACTCGTCATGTGGAGGGCCGTCACAAGCTATTTTCATTAAGTTAACTCTAAAATTATGTAATACTCATTTCAATGGCTGCATCATCCATTCCCAAAGATTGTGACGTACTTTAGCCAACATTATTCAGCACACATTTTTAATGACTGCTTAACCTCTGTGTAGGAGATCGAACACATTAAACACGAGTAATATTCCAAAATATTGTTTTGTAAAGGATACATAATTTGTAACAAACAACCCCCACTATTCAATAACGTGTACAATTCCAATGACGCAAAACGCTGCAGGAATTGCTTAATTGTTGAACGACTCTGGAATACTCTGTAAAACAGTGTACACGTGACGATCTGGATTATTTTGCCACCAAATACATATTTCATATTGACGATATTACTAAACTATTTAACAAAAATACAGTTTAATTTATGAAAATACGAAGAACTTAATACATGAAAAACATGTTTTACAAAATGCAGAACTTGTAAGAAATATTTCATTATTAATTAGACTAAAGCTTGCCAGATTGTGTCTAAAAAATTCACTCGGTAAGCACAAGTCATCAGTATTGAAATGCGTCAACAAGGTTTTTAGGGTGAATAGGAAATATTTTGTAGCGAGAATTGGTAGGAACCAGCTAGTTTGGGGACAAAATATCTGGCATATGGCTTTTCCAAATGCCTCCTGCCAAAATCATGCATGATGGACGCTGAGTGGATGACAGCGTTAGGTTTGTCGTGAAGTTTTGTTTTTCATTTTATTTGTTTTATGATTTTCTTGGTTGCCCGTTGGGCAACTGTTTGACAAAGAATGGTTGCCCGCAACATATTTTGGTTGTCCCGGGCGCCCGGACAACCGATTTGTGCACCCCTGAAACCCACTGTCACCACTTCATGGGCTACTCTTTTCGATTAGCAGCAAGGGATCTTTTATATGCATGCATCATCCACAGACAGGGTAGTACATACCATGGCCTTTGATATGCCAGTTGTGGTGCACTGGCTGGAATGAGAAATAGCCCAATGGGTCCACCGATTGAGATCGATCCCGGACTGAGCGCACATCAAGCGAACGCTTTACCACTGGGCTACGTCCTGCCCCCCCCACCAGTCGGTAGAGGATGCACCAGTCACATCAGTGGACCTGTTCTTTGATTGGGTTTATCCCATTCCAACCACTGTCCCATATCTGATATACAGTGACCATGGTATGTGCTGTCCTGTGTGGAACAGTGCATGTAAAAGATCCCTTGCTGCTGATGGAAAAATATAGCAGGCTTCCCCTGAAGACTGTCAGAATTACCAAATATTTGACATCCAATATCTGATAATAAATAAATCTGTTTTGTTTCGGGACGGGACGTAGCCTAGTGGTAAGGCGCTAATTTGATGCATGGTCAGTTTAGGATCGATCCCCGTCGGTAGCCTCATTGGGCTATTTCTTGTTCCAGCCAGTGCTCCACAACTGATGTAACAAACGCCATGGTTTGTACTCTCCTGTCTGTGGAATGATGCATATAAAAGATCCCTTGCTGCTAATCTAAAAGAGTAGCCCATGAAGTGGTGACAGTGGGTTTCCTCTCTATATCTGTATGGTCCTTATCCATATGTCTGATACCATATAACCGTAAATATAATGTGTTGAGTACATCATTAAATAAAACATTTCATTCCTTTCTGTTTTGTTTCTTAGGTATAACAATGTATTAAAAATGGCAACTAACATGTACATGTATGCTTGTCCATGTGACTTGATAGAGGAAGCACAATTTCATTAAAACTGTCACATTAATTCTTGTGTGTCGCTTTAGCCAGTGCACGACGACTGGTATATCAAAGGCTGTGGTATGTGCTAACCTGTCTGGGATGGTGCAGATATAAGATCCCTTTCTACTAATGGAAAAATGTAGCGGGTTTCATCTCTATGACTGTGTCAAAATGTCCATATGTTTGACATTAATAAATGAATGAGTTCTAGTGGTGTTGTTAAACAAGCTTTAACTTTAATTGTTGTGTTTGTATTTTGCTCTGGAAAACAATTTTAGATAATGGGAAGGTGAAACTGCAGCTTTAAGAAAATGTTTGTTTGCTTCAACCATCATTTTCATAGTGGGCTGGGAAAAGAAAATATTTTAGCTGAAAAAAAAAAGAAAGAAAAGAAAAGAAAACATAATTTATAATTGAAGTTAATTCCCGGGTATTACAAAGGTTGATTTACAAAATATTTGTTTTCATAGTGATAATAATTAAATTTCAATTACAACATAATGTCATCCCATTGGTCCAGACGTAGCAATGGGAGTTTGTTAATTTCTTGAAGAACGTAAAAATTGCGTCATCAGGGAATGTCATATCTGATGACATCATTTTATATGGGCAAGTTGTCTTATTGAGCGTTATTGTTCATGGACCAAAAATAATTCAAAATAAAGTGTGAGGGTTTAGTGTTATTATTTAGCAAGTATGATTCAAATTGAATTTATAAGTATTTTCTTTTATTTCTTTTACGTTCATCGGGATATGAACAAAAAAAGTCATCTGCAAACTTATGTGAGAACAGGTTTGACAGTTCACACAGTTTGCCGATGATTTGTTTTTTGTTCATATCCCGAACAATGTAACAGAAATAACAGACAATCCTAAATTAAGTTACTAAATCCTAGATGAATTATTATGCTCCTCTGTTTTGTATTTTCAGAATATCTGCAAAACGTGTGATGTCTCGTAACTGCAAAACCTCGAGCCAAAAAGAGGATAAATACACATTTTCCAGAAATGTAGATAATATTCTAGAAGACTTGACTGAAAATGCACAAGACTGGGTAATTATAAAATATAACAAGTTTAGGATCAAACCTTAATGAAAAAAAAAGAGATGGCACAATTTCTTAGTATTCACTGTGGTTTACTATCTTAAGAAAGATGTGAATTCCAAATTTGATATGTATTTTGTGTTCCTATTTTAAAATGTTTTCTAAATTTAGTTTTTTTTTTAAAATGTCTTTCATTGCTCTTAGTTAGGTTTATGGAGTTTAAGAATGGACTTATTCAGTGATTCTCTTGTTGTGGGGTGGGACGTAACTCAGTGGTACAGTGCTCGCTTGATGCGCGGTCAGTCTAGGATCGATTCCCGTCGGTGGGCCCATTGGGTTACTTCTCGTTCCAGCCAGTGCACCACGACTGGTATGTGCTATCCTGTCTATGGGATGGTGCATATAATGATCCCTTGCTGCTAATCGAAAAGAGTAGCCCATGAAGTGGCAACAGCGGGTTTCCTCTCTCAATATATGTGGCCGTAACCATATGTCCGATGCCATGTAACTGTAAATAAAATGTGTTGAGTGCATCGTTAATTAAAACATTTCCTTTATTTCTCTAGTTTGTTGCATTATATGTTTGTCTAAAAAACCACACATTTGTTTACACATAATTAATCTGCCGTACTACTGGCACTATGTATTCTGTCAAAATGAATATGTATAGGTTTGTGTGAGTGTGTATACGTCTTGCTAATTTTACATCTTTTTTTTAATCAAAAAGAAAAAGAATCTTTAGATAATAAAAGATTTCAAGATTATACATAGAACATGGGAGGGAGTTCAGAAAATGATATCAGTATTGAGGTTGTGCTTGGACAAAACATTTAATATGTTGTGGACAAAGCTAAAGAAGTAGATTGCAGAGAAATGTTTGTGAGGGCGCGGGGATAACATTTAGTTTCTGTATCTTATTAGCCATATGCATGGTTCAAGATATCTTGGCATATACCAAAGTGATACGTTTCACTAAAACGCCAAGTGGGACATAACACTTAACAATTGAAAATGATTTCACTCGGAACATAAACATGATACGAAATGCAAGCTCATTTAATATCCTATAATTGTGGTCACTATTATATTTCTACATCCCTCCTGTATTTTGTTTTGCCTCCAACAGGCTACTGGACAGTTACAGGACAAGTCGGCAAATGTTTTTGCAGGATCAGAGAGGATGGCTTTCCATAAAATGAAGGGAGGGAGCAGCAAAGCTGAAGTCGTTCAGAAACGAAAAGCAGATAGCAAAGTCCGAGATATGTATTATGGCTACCAGTACTGAGCACATGTACATACTTCCAGGAGTTTAGCTCAGCATATCCTGTTATCAGTATACATTTATCTCAGCACATGAGGTCAATGTAGCTCAATAAATGCTGTCACCAGTGTACATGACTTAACTGCACATAGTTTGAAATATTTTACATTTCATCATCAGCATATTTTGGACTTTATCAAAATGACCGTATGTTTGACATCCAATAGCTGATGATTCAGGGCTACCTCTGGGTGAGCAAAACAATTCGCCAAATTATCTATTAAACTTAAAAAATTCCAAAAATTGTCAGTTATTTTCTTAAAAATGTCAATTATTACATAAAATTATTTCACCAAATTAAAATAAAAGACCTCACCAGACATATACATTAATTACAAGTGAAACTGTGGGCAGCAATACCCGGCAGTATTGTGATCATACCTCCTTGCAGGTGTTATATTCATAAATATGTGTTTAGAAAGAAGAAGAGGAGAGGAAAATAAGGAAAATAAAGGAGCTTGGATCAAATACAGCTATGCACTGTCTTTAGAATGTTGTATGCTGTTCAAGAAAAACTATTTAATGGTTAAACTAGATTATATCATTTTTTTTTTTTTTTATCTACGTTAGGTAAAATTTGTGTTTCCTACAATGATAGTTTTGTAATCAAAGTACATATACTGTACTGTACTGTACTGTACATACATTTATTTAACTGGTGATGACAATTATTATGTAAGTTTTTATGTAGGGCTAAAAATGTGTTTTCAAGAACCCTACCTACATATATGAAAATCACTTGAATAGACGGAATAGTCTTCATTATAATATACCTAAAGGTTATGAAATGGTTTATTAAATTTATTTAATTCATTAATATTGGGTCCCCCCATTTGCTCCCAGAGCGAAGGTGAAAGTGGGGCTTTGTTTGCGTTTTTTTTTTTTTTGGTTATATACAGAATATAATTTCTTCACACCTACTAGACTATTTCCAACTAAATATGATGATGAATTTTGGTTATTATCCCAGGAGCCTGATGAACAGAGCCCAAAACCTAAAAATGAAGCCAATATTAAAAACTATTTTCTATTTCCAGAAAGTTGTTACTAAATAATCTTCATATATGTAAAAGTCAGTATTAGATGGTTTATCAAATTTTAGAATTTTCTTAATGTTGGGACCCACAGGGAGGAGTGAAGTTTACTAGAGTTGTGTAGAAAAATGCATTTAAACTAATTTATTCACAACTACTAAGAGTATTTTCAACTAAATTTGGTGGGAAGCTTCCTTGACCAATGGAGAAACAAAATCATGAATTTGGTCATTCTGAATTTCACATACCAACCCCCCACCCCACCCAACCACAAGAACCCACTCCTGGGAAAATGGGTGTCCTACATTGTGTGAATGGTAGGTGGGATCAACAGTTTACCCAGGTGACCTAGGGCAGTTGGCAATGCCAAGGATGGTGGGTGGGGAACACTGGTTCATTGTCTTAGAGAAAATAGAAAACACACAAATACCTACTGTCACATGTTTCTAAATCTAAACCATACTCAAACTATACAGGCGGGGGTGGGGGGACACTGGTTAATTGTCTTAGAGAAAATAGAAAACACACAAATACCTACTGTCACATGTTTCTAAATCTAATTCATACTCAAACTATACAGGCGGAGGTGGGTGGGGGTGGGGGTGGTGGTGGGGGACACTGGTTCATTGTCTTAGAGAAAATAGAAAACACAAATACCTACTGTCACATGTTTCTAAATCTAAATCATACTCAAACTATACAGGCGGAGGTGGGTGGGGGTGGGGGTGGTGGTGGGGGACACTGGTTCATTGTCTTAGAGAAAATACAAAACACACAAATACCTACTGTCACATGTTTCTAAATCTAAATCATACTCAAACTATACGGGGTGGGGGGGGGGGGGACACTGGTTCATTGTCTTACAGAAAATAGAAAACACAAATACCTACCGTCACATGTTTCTAAATCTAAATCATACTCAAACTATACGGGGGGTGAGGGGGGGGACACTGGTTCATTGTCTTACAGAAAATAGAAAACACACAAATACCTACTGTCACATGTTTCTAAATCTAAATCATACTCAAACTATACAGGCTTATATTGGCGACATAAGAAACATTCAAACATATTGATAGGAAAGACATAGATGTTGATAGAAAGAGATATACATGTATGTTGACAGAATGTGCTGTGAATTGGAACAAAGAAAGGAAGCTGAAAACAACATTTCCAAACTAGCTTCTTGTTTTTAAAAACATTGGTTTCAAAGTGTTTCTGCCAAGGGGACCAAAGTGTTAAATTTAAAAAAATATTATTATTAATTTTTGTTTTTAATATGTATTTTTCAGTTTGGGTTTTATTTTTAAAGATTTGTTTTAATTGCATCTTTACTCATGTTGGTCTTTTGTATTTTCATTCTGTTTTACTAAGCAACAAAAGAAATACAATGTATTAATAACATGTTTCAAGACACTGATGTGAATGAGAACACTGAATTTGTGATTTCAAGCTCACAGGCATAAAAAAGAGAGATTCTGTGTTAATATCATATATGATTTTTGTTTTTTCACTATTATATAAGGATGATGTGCAATGTATTTGTGTTTACTTGTGTTTCTTAGTAATGTTCCAATGATCGATTATAACTGAATATTGATCGGTTTGGCTCTTCCGATTTGATGATCGATTATAAAACTCCATAATCGATTGTGTTGAAAATGTTAACTGTAACTGTTGCTCCAGTTGGGAATTGATGTAAGAATGTTGGGGCTGGAGTTTGTTTCCATGTGTACATAAAGAACAATTATACTAAATTGTTATTAAGGGTAAAATAAAACATTTATAGGGTCTATACTAATGGACACGACAATAGGTGCACAGTACTTATAATTCAAATCCTTTGTACATGTATGTATGTTCATATATTTCTAACCGATTATGTTATCGAAAGTTGATCGATTGGTGTCAACCAATTATAATCGATGATCGATGATGAAATACCAACCGATTCCCATCACTAGTGCTTCTTTTATCACTTTGAAATATGTATAGTATTTTACATTAACCATTATGCAGGGTGTCTAGGTTATGGTAGCCCCACTCCCATAGCTAGTGATATTCAATGTTAGGCTAGTAACTACTATTGCCATGCCCAATGGCTAGTGAAAAAAAAGAGGTCAAATCTTGCAGTTAAGTCTGTTTTGTAAATATGATTATCCTACCACCCCCCACCCCACCCCAACCCAACCCATCAATGTTAGTGTTTTAAAGCTGTATCTCCCTCTTTAGGTGACATATCTGATTATTACTATTATTTAGTAAAATTGTATCACCTTAAAGTAAAGTAAGGCTAGTGAATTTATAATTATGGCTTATCAATTTTTTTTAATCACTGATCCCATGGCTAGTGGATTTTATACAAATTCTAGAAGCCCTGCTTTATGGTCCCAAATAATGTTGTATTTTTATCTAGTTGAATTTGTTCTCCTTTCTTTAATATCAACTCTTCTATTTTTTTATGTAAGAGAGTGTCCTTTGCTATTATTTTGTATAATAGATTGTATTGAAACAACAGTAAAGATGTCTTATGATTGTACATTTTAAATTTTAATATTGTGCCCATGCTTTTGAGGATAGAGTGAAACCTATGTGTGTATTTTACTATAATTCAACAAATGAAATTTATACATATCGATACTTCTTCTTTATCATTTAAAAATATTATTACATTATAAGGGGAAAAGTAGGTTATTAGTTGGTATATTAATAATTAGTTTTCTTTTTTCTTTCTTTTACAAATACGTTTTAATAGTGTTTTTTATTAAGGTGCCATATTCTTTAAAAATTATTTTATGTTGTACTTGTTTTTACACTTGTATAAAGATCATTCTTTTTGTGGGGTATAATTTTGGTAAACTTTTTGTTCGGGATCTTTAGTTATATCATTGGTGTACCAAATATTTATACTGATTATTTCATATTGTTATAGATTTGTCTTTGTTGAATATTTAGCGAACTTTGAAATACATTGTTTTCAAAATAGATTGTCATTTCGTTTTTCTTTTTAAGCTAAATAAAATGATATCCATATTTAAAAAAAAAATGTCTGTCATTCTTGTTATTGCCTGAAATAAATTTGTCCACTTTAAAGTGGGAGAAAAGGTTTAATGCAATATAGTTAATAATATAACAATATATGCAGTTTCAGACCAACATTGGCAAATAAGACGACATGGCCATTTATCAGATTTTGTTTATGGGGTTGGGGTGGGCATTACAACCAGTGGGTAGGGCAAAAAAAGTGTCAAAATATAAAACAATGTCACCCAGTCAAAGTGAGTGTAAACAGTTTCATGTTTTTGTAGTAAATCGACTGTTTCAGAAGTTGCATTTGAGTATTATGAGCAATTAGTCCGAAGGTTCAATGGTCCGAAAGTTCAATAGTCCAAAGGTTCAGTAATCCGAAGGTTCATTGATCTGAAACACTGTACTCCGTGAACATAGGCTAATATTTTACTATGTCTAATATGTGTATGGTATAAATAGGACGTTATATGTTAAGATGTATTTTAACCTTAATAATTTGGATAATGGAAATAACATTTTGTTCACATCATGCCAAAACACCACACATGTATATAGCTTTGGAATATGAAATATATTTTGATTTTTATTCAGTAGTCTCCCAAGTCGTGGTATAGTTTCTTTTGGACGTTGAGGGGGGTTAGCCCCCCTGAGAATCTCACTTTTTTGTTTTACTCCAGAAAATAGCATACACATTTCAGGGTTTAATTTGTATAGTGTTTCATTTGTTAATAAAAAAGTAGTCCCCCCCCCCCCCCACCCCCCCACCCCCACCCCACTAGGATTTTGATCAGGGCACGGTCCTGCCTATGCTGTTCGAGGATATCTTTGAAGCTTGTGGTGAAGTCTTTTTGGGCTAAAAACATTATTAACTGTTGAACAGTGTGGATTGTGTCGGATGTTTTGTGTGTTGTAGTCCTTGTTAAAGTTGCTATATCCGGTTACCATGTTATAACATCGATTACGAAATCAAAATGCAGGCATAACTTCACTTTTACGTCTTGCGAATTGAGTAGTAGTTGTTTAACGATATCCGTTGATAGCGATGACAGACGAGTGTAATAAAGGTGTAGTTGTGCTTTTATTTTGCATTAGTATTCGACATTATAACATGGAAACTGGATATAGGTGCTTTAAGTGTTGGATTTCAATAAAGTGATTTTAATTAAAAACTGACATTTCGTTTTTGTCAACTCATGTATTATATTACTGGCCTATCTAGGTGTGGCCTGTATTATATTTCTGTCCTATCTAGGTGTGGCTTATGTTTTCAAAAATACACTCTTAAAGGGACATTCCTGAGTTTGCTGCAATTTTAAAGATATTATCGAATAACAAAGACTTTTTAACGATTGTAATTACATATCAAATATATTTTTCTGCATAAAATATTAGTGGTTGTATATTAAACGTGTTTCTGATCGTTCTAATATGTGTACTAGGTTAAATTTAATTTTATTTGAAGACAAAATCCAGTTTGGGCTTCTTACAAATATTAAGATGACTAGAGACACATTGAATATACAGACACTGATATTCTACACAAGAAAATATATATTAATATGCAAGTTTAATCGTAGAAATGTTTTATTAGTCGAAAACATCTTACAATGCAACAAACTCAGGAATGTCCCTTTAAAAGGAGAATTATTTTTGTTATATTATTTATATAATTATATATTAATAGCATCACCAAGCGTTTAAATCGTGACCACTGTAGAATGTTATTGTATAAGCATAGAAAACTACATGAATGATCTTTACATACCGTTTAGTTTCTCAGTTGCTTCAAACCGTACCTAAGGAGCAAACATTGGCGTTGCCTGGGGAGGGGAGGGGGAATTATGCTCTCCTCAAACATACATCTTTCCGCCCCAACTACATTGTTTATGTTTGTCTGTCACCCTATTAATACGGGATCGGGTCGTTGCACAGTGATACAGTGCTCGTCTGATGCACAGTCGATCCCCGTCGGTGGGCTATTTTTCATTCCAGCCAATGCTCCACAAGTGATGCAACAAAGGCCATGGTATGTAATATCATGTCAATAGCCCATGAAGTGGTGGCAGCGGGTTTCCTGTCCCAGTATCTGTGTGATCCTTAACCATATGTCCGATGCCATATAACCGTAAATATAATGTTTCCTGCCTTCACTATTGACAGTCTAAAAAACAATGTGGTTGATCCTCCATGACATTGTGGTCCCCCACCAATATCAAATCTTGGCTATGTCAATGGGAGCGAACACAAGATGAATACAATTGTAAGCGAAATGCAAGACAAATGGTATCTAACTGACACGAGAGCTGGAGACACGAGTGTAGAATTATTTTTCTGACATTTTTTTTTCCCTTTCAAATACAGGTTTAAGAAAAATTAAAACATATTCTGAACTAAAGTTATATACGGCTCTCGCGTTTACGTAATATACACTGTTGGCTTGTACATCATCTGACAATAGAAATCGACGTGTGTAACCTTACTCTCAGTGGATGGTTTGGATTTATATGTAAGAAGCCAATCAGATGCCTTTAAACTGATATCCAACATGTATCATTTCGTCGTGTCGTAACATTATATGTTACACTGTTTCCTAAAACATTTTACACAGAGGTACGCTTAGTGATTACTGTAAAGAATTCACATTTGTTTAGACATTTGACACTGTTCTTTTGCCATTCTTCGTAATTATAGTTCGGTCTATAAACCTTCGGACTACTGAACCGTTGGACTATTGAACCTTCGGACCATTGAACCTTCAGACTATAGAGCTGTAACCCATTTGGAGATGGGTGAATACTAAGAATGCTACTATTTTTATTATTCATTAATTATTAGTAGGGGTGATTTTCCGTTTTAAATTTGGGCAAATGTAAAGGTAGGGTTTTGGGTGTGTTTTTTCAAGATGGCCGCCAAATTGACCTGCCGAAAATGGCATTTCTCATGTATGTATTTGGTCCATCTGAATGATTTTGGTATCGATTTGTATGTTTTCAAGAATGACAGATTTAAAAAAATATATATAATTTCAGCAGCCTTGCAATAAACTTAATGACATAAAATTACGATTTAATTTAAAATATTAACAAAAATCACACTTTGAAAAATAAAAAAAACTTTTTAATAATAACAGTTTTCAGTGTTGTCCAATATATCTGCCATATCTCTCCTTTCTGCATCCATCCCCAGTCAGCAGGTCTGCAGCTCTCCGGATTGTAGATAGTAGCATGACCTCAGATGATCCCAGCCTGGTAGGCCGCACATTTTGCATGTTCATTTAAGGTATCTTTGGTTGGTGGGATTGCACTGATCTGAATGATGAAACCCTATTCTGTGATTAAAATCTAATCTCTGGATGTTTGAAAGGAAGATATTTAATTCCGAGAATGTAAAATGTAATAAGAATTAGTTGCTTTAAAAAAAACTTATAGTGAATTTGAAAAAAAAATTCTGGATATTTGGTACTAATTCCGGAATTCCAAATGCAGGACGAAAATTCGTCACCCTGCAGTTTTCGAAACCTTCAGGAGATCAGAAGCACCTTTTTAAATACAAACCTTAATATTCTAAACAAGAAAATACGTTTCATATTTAATTTTAGTGATTCAAAATGCTCTTTCTGTCGGAAACGTCACAATGGTAGCAGACTGATAACAGTCTCTTTAATTTTCCTTTGTGAGTTCTGAACCCACCGGGCCGTAACAGCCCGCCCTTCAAACGATATCTGGAGCTGTTCTCAGTTGCTACTTCCCGGGCCAGGATCAGGTACCTGTACGTAACTGTTCAATTCTTTATTGAAACTTGAGCAATAACTGGTCATCAGTTATAAATAAAAATAACATGCTGGAAAACGAATGAAAGGTGTAAAATAAAAATAGCATTATTACAATAAAAGGAGAATATAATAGAACGTGCAATTTGATTTTGTCTCTTAAGTAACAATGACATAGGTTTCACGTTTTTTTAATACTTTCAATAGATATCTACCTAAACGACACAAATCTTTAGTATTATTTGTACTTAATAATTAGAACATAGATGGATACCTGTGCACTACTTGTTGGCCAGGTTTAGCAGGAAGAAAGAAAGAAATGTTTTATTTAATGACGCACTCAACACATTTTATTTACGGTTATATGGCGTCAGACATATGGTTAAGGACTAGCAGGAAGATGTCATTAATATGTCAGGTAACATTATACTTTGATAAAGAAAGTAAAAAAAAACCTCTGTTCACGTCGGATTTACATCACAACAAAAAAGTCTTCCTGGTTGCGTTAACAAAAATTCCCCTGTATTCCCAGGCGTAGCCAGGATTTTATATTGAGATGAAGAGGTGTGTGTGTGTGTGGGGGTGGGGGGTGGGGGTGGGGGGGTCAACTGCCCCCTAGTCCTGGAGCAAAACCTCAAATTCGGGTAAAAATTATACAGATATTCGGGGGAAATGTGCTAACCAGAGACATTTTCTCATGTATTTCCATCATTCTACCCTCAAAATTAATTGTAATCCATGTAAAAATGCGTAGTGATTCGATTGCAAACCTGTAATATAGCTGTTAGGTAGTAATGCTAATATGAATAAATGTTGTATTTCAGATTCGGGCATTTTCGTTTAATTCGGACAAAAAATAGCCTGCACCCCCCCCCCCCCCCCCTACAAAAATGGGAGCCCGTACGCTTTATGGGGGTGGGCAACATATGTATGTGTGTGTGTATGTATGTATGATGTTATAAAATTTAATACGTTTTTAAAAAAAAAAGGTTTGATTGGTGTATGCATGGTCCTTATGCTCCCACCCCCACCCCCTGGCTACGCCACTGGTCGCAATGTTATTTACACTCCACTAATTGTCATAGATATACTACAGTTATCCAGCCCGCTGTATACATTATGCTTACAATTTCAAAACCTCGAGCCTCGTTTAATTTCCAATGTGCGCCTCAACGTTCCACCTCCAAGTGAGTGTTGTCATTCGTTGGGTTGTTTTTGTCTTTTCTTTTTGAGAACCTTTAAAACTATATCTAATGTTTGGGGTTTGTGTGTATGTGTATGATCCCAACGGTTGAACCAATGAAATATCTTGTATATATAATATTTTACACCAGGAAATTAAATCGTCATGCGTAACTTGTAGTGTGTTTTGTTATTTTAGAACTGTCTAGCCCTGCACTCGAATCGATCTCTCTTGACAAGAAAAGTAGGTGCATCAGACGACAATTATTCGTTTTGTTACAGGCAAGTAAACAGTTGAGAAAAACAAACAAACTAGATGTATTGTTCGTAAATATTGCTATTTACAATGTTTACTTGTTTATTCAGTAGTTGACAGAGCTTGCCGAAAATCAAAACTTCTATAATGCACTTTCGTGGACTGTAAGTAAAACTCATCATTACAAATGCTGATAAGGTTACTCGCTTTAAATTAATTTTTCACGATATGTAACATATGATATGTAATATGTATGCATGTACATAACATGGGCCGCGGAAGTCATACACCATACGTTTGTACTGTATAAAAAATGACAGAGAGAGAGAGAGAGAGAGAGAGAGAGAGAGAGAGAGAGAGAGAGAGAGAGAGAGAGAGAGAGAGAGAGAGAGAGCGCTAGCGAGCGACCGAGCGAGAGAGAGAGAGAGAGAGAGAGAGCGCTAGCGAGCGACCGAGCGAGAGAGAGATTGTGCGGTGTCTGGACTGGCGAGCGAAGTTTATATATAAGGGATGCGGGTCATGCTCCGCGAAAAATACATTTGAAACAGAGAATTTATTTATCAGGGGGCGTTGACATACGCGCCTAGAGAGAGAGAGAGAGAGAGAGAGAGAGAGAGAGAGAGAGAGAGAGAGAGAGAGAGAGAGAGAGAGAGAGAGAGAGAGAGAGAGAGAGAGAGAGAGAGATGGGTGGGGGGAGGGTGGTGGTGCTTGGAATATCCGGTACCTAGGTTTCATAGGACTAATTGTGCTCTTCGATAAAACATAAATAAACTGGTGTGTTGTCTTTCCTGCAATTCACAAACACCTGTCTTGTTTTTTTCAATCTCGTTTTCATGTCTTGATCATACAACTCGCAAATGAGACGAAGCATTGGCGTATCCAAGGAGGACTGACTGGAAAATTAAAAAGCTTACAAACTCCTAAAAGCATTAATTTTACTGTCTTTTTTATTATTTATTAAAATTACCGATATTGGAACCACTTGGGCGGCATCAAATACACTGGTTTATTGCGAACGAGTCTGTTATTGAAACTACAGGCAATAGTAAATTGAATGAGTACGCGTCTTAACCAAACCTCTCCCCAACACCTGAATATTTCATGTGTGCAGATGTAAGTTTCTTTACATACTATATACGTAGTATCATGTGTTATATTATTTATGTAAAACATTATGATTGACGGTTGTGTTTTTAGTGTGTGAGTGATGAACTTTGGCAGTGAGTTTGTTTACGTGGGTGTTGACGAGGATGAGGAGGTGCCGGACGACTGGAGCACTGGCTCCGAAGATGAGGCCGACGTCTCTGAAGATGGTGTGGTGAGTTTTCACGTTCAACCTGCAATCTTGCCTCGCGATCTTATAGGATAGTGTAATATAATGCAAAACATGAACTCAGCTTTTTATTTAATCAATCTATTGTACTATAAACATCATTATGCTATACACGATGAAGCTGATGGTCTTGTGAATGTTCTTGCTTCGTGGGGAGGGGTAGGGAGAGGGTAGGTGGGAAATAAACCTTGCAGATACCAGTTTGTAAATGGATGTATATTTGACAGTAAACCAGTATATGGCCCAGTTCTACAAAGCGATCTTAGCGCTAAGATCAATATAAATGCATAACTACCTCATGCAGTTAGGTGATCTTATCACTAAGATCGCTTAGTGGAACTGCGCCCAAATTGCTTGTCAGAACTGTGTTACTATAACTGGTCTTTTATCATTCTTAGAGATGCGCGGTCGGTTTGGGATCGATCCACGTCGAGGGCCCATTGGGCTATTTCTCGTTCCAGCCAGTGTACCACAACTGGTATATCAAAGGCCGTGGTATGTACTATCCTGTCTGTGGGATGGTGCATATAAAAGATCCCTTGCTTCTATTGAAAACTAGCGGGTTTCCTCTCTAAGACTATGTCAAAATTACCAAATGTTTGGCATCCAATAGCCTATGATTAATAAATCAATTTGTTCTAGTGGTGTCGTTAAACAAAAACAAACTTTAAACTGTATCATTCTTAGATGTATTTGTTATTTCTTTTAATAGAATATACTAGTAATTATATTTGTAGCCAGTACTGCTGGATATCTTAGACACCGCTGGCCAGGAAGAATATTCTGCTTTTAAAGAGCAGTACATGAGAACCGGTGATGGATTCTTCATCATATACGACATCACAAACAGAAAATCGTTTACAGAAGCCACTGCAATGTTTCGGTGGCTGCAGCGAGTTACTGGAGAAGACCACCCCCATGCTGTAAGTATCACGTGATGGAGGTTTGACGGCGTCTCAACACAGTACCATATAATGAGTCTTAATGTCTGATATATATATAGCTGCATCACAAGCTATTGGTGCCATTTATATTTTTATTAAGTCATAGCAATTTTATTTACATATTTATTATTATTATAATTATTATTATTTCATTCACTTGCCACTGGACTCCTTCAAAATAATTGTTTGCTGGCCTGTGTCTAAAAAAACACTGGCCTCTGGCATCGAGCCACCATATTGTAGAACCTCTGGTCATATAACAATAAATTTAATTAGCTAATGAAATCCATTCGCGGCATATAAACCAGCAGTAAGTTATAATTTATAAGAATCTCATAAAGCCTATTTATCTAATTCTCGCTGTTTAGTTAGACATGTACTTTTTAAATATCATTTTTGAAACAGCTTTCTCTAAACTTTATGATATAAATTCTGTTCTAACAGAAATGGCTATGTAACTGAAATAAAATTTTCAAGCACTAGTTATCATAATATAATAAGCATTGAGGACTAGGAGGTCTGGCTATAATGGTTGACACTGCCATACACAAACAATTAAAAAGGTTTGTAGTTATGTTTCACATGGAGAGTATATTTTAATTTGTTTGCTCTGTAAATATTTTATAAGGAGACCATGACTGGTATATCAAATGCTGTGGTAAGTGCTGCCATGTCGGTGGGGGACATGCATATAAAAGATCTATTGCTGCTACTATAGCAATGTAGCAAGTTTCCTCTGAAGACTACATGATGGAATTGTCATCTAAGCCAAAGTTTAATTAATCAATCTATAAGCTGATATTTGATTAATAAATATGCTCTAGTGCAGCAACCCCATGTTTAACATCCTCAACTGGTCAGATACAACATAACTATTCCCTACAGGCACAACTGTAAAAGAAATGATTTTTGTTTTAGATTCTCTGTGGTAATAAAAGTGACTTGGAGGCTTCCCGTGTTGTAGAGAAGAGAGAAGGCGCTGCTTTGGCCCAAACTCAGAGTGTACCTTTCATTGAGACATCAGCCAAGACAGGAGAGAATGTCACAGAGGCGATGGAAACGCTTGTGAAGACTCTCCCTCGTGCAAGTCATGCTTACAAGGTGAGAAACTCCTTTACAGGGCTTCAAAATGTGTCGGAGCGGGACGGTCTTGGATCGATCCCCGTCGGTGGGCCCGCTGGGCTATTTCTCGCCCCAGCCAGTGCACCACGACTGGTATATCAAAGGCCGTTGTATGTGCTATCCTGTCTGTGAGATGGTGCATGTAAAAGATCTCTTGCTACTAATGAAAAAAATGTAACGGGTTTTCTCTCTAAGACTATTATGTCAAAATTACCAAATGTTTGACATACAGTAACTGATGATTAATAAATCGATGTGCTCTAGTGGTGTCCATAAACAAAACAAACTTTCGTAAAGTGTCATGCTGTACATGTGGCTGAAAAAGGTACAATTAATTACGCTGTATGTTTCTATATAGCATTAGTGGCTATAACATTTTTATTAATATCAGCAGGTCCATGGATTTGTTTTATATACCTTTGCCTACCTGAGGGAAGTACATGTATACTCTGAAAAGAACAACCCCTGTTGTCCAGCTCTTTCTCCCAGGATATTGGTTTAAACAAATACACCCACTAAACCCGGCACATTTTAACATCTTTTTAGACTAAAAGTTATTTACAGCCGTTGCACTTGTAGCTGACTTATGCGTCACAGACACATGGATGTCAGGTTAAATATACGTCACAGTCTAATCGATTTCCATCATGTAGTTTTTCATTGGATGTATGGCAGTGGTGACCTGGTCACCGAGGAGAAACCAGTCGTATCTGTAACCAAAAATAACGCATGGTGTTGTCACCAATGGGCGTGTAAGAAAAACAGATATCTGGAAAGATATTTACGTTTATACATATATATAAGGACCATATATTTTTCGCAAGTATCTGTAAAGGGTGCATACTACCAAATATAATCCCATAGACGACAATAGTAACATATGTGGCTAAAATTCCTATCTGCAGCGTATCAATCGACATAAACGTCACAGATATAAATACTACCACCACCTCACCCTTAAAGTGAATCAGAAAAAAATGGGGGTCAAGCTGCTCATTTCTGAGATAACGGGTACCGTCTATGACTACACTGGTTCCACACAAAATGTTTGTACTTTTTTTTTACAGGTATCCCATACATGTTTCGAGCACAAGACTACTTGACACAGTGGTACTAGATGAAATACAATTGCATACATATTTGCCCAGATGAAACTATGTTTTTTTTTTACAACCAACACACTCACATTTATCACATTTATCACCAATCACAGGACGTGTGGTGTTCACTTCTCTATCAAAAGTTCGGTGCACCTCGAACTTTGACCCAGCTGGAAGTTATTTGGTTTCGTACTACCTATAGAGAGTTTTGCCAGCAGACGCCGTGACAGTCATGCGACTTATATAACTAGATATCACTACAGTTGAGAACAGATAATTGTTTTTAAAATTAAGTTTTCTTTCAAATGACAGTCTTTGAAAATCATCGAAAAAGGGTATTAAGAAATGTGCAGTTTTTATGAGTGGGTCAAGTTCAATCTTACATTCTTTGCTCATTTTAACTTTTCCCCGTCGGTGGGCCCATTGGGCTATTTCTCGTTCCAGCCAGTGCTCCACAACTGGTACATCAAAGGCCGGGCTATGTGCTATTCTGTCTGTGGGATGGTGCATATAAAAGATCCCTTGTTGCTAATCGAAAAGAGTAGCCCATGAAGTGGCGAGAGCGGGTTTCCTCTCTCATTATCTGTGTGGCCTTTAACCATATATCTGACGCCATATAACCGTAAATAAAATGTGTTGAGTGCGTCGTTAAATAAAACATTTCCTTCCTTCCTTCCATTTTAACTTTATTTTTACGAACATTTCTGTGAATGTGACAGACATTTGTTATTTTCCCCATGCAAAAGTCAACGACGTCAGAAATCTTCAAATGTACGTACTGTTGCGCACAAACAACGCAACCACTGAAATAGGTCACTCACCGAAACATTTACCAATATCGACAATAAAAGGCTTTTAACGAAACAGATAGTTGGGTAATAAATAGAATAACAAACTCGCTACCAGTTATTATCAAATTTATCCCCCCCTCGTGAATTTATTTTCATTTGTCAATCGCTAAAGCTTGTGACAAATGAACATTATTTCAATCGGGACATAAATTTGATAACTGGTAACTCGTTTATTATCTTCTATATTTAGAAATAGTTTGATATGCGTATTTAGTACTTTAATTTTTATGATAATTCAGTATTACTGTATTATACTATACAGTCACAATTTGATGTATGTTTAGTACTTTACGTCTTATTATTCAGTATTACTGTACAATACAATCACCATTTCATGTATGTTTAGTACTTTAGGTCTTATGATAATTCAGTATTACTGTACAATACAGTCACAGTTTGATGTATCATTGGTATTTTAGGTCTTATGATAATTCAGTATTGCTGTACAATACAATCACAGTTTGATGTATCATTGGTATTTTAGGTATTATGATAATTCAGTATTGCTGTAGAATGCAGTCACAATTTGATGTATGATTATTACTTTAGTTCTTATGACAATTCAGTATTGCTGTACAATGCAGTCACCATTTGATGTATAATTATTACTTTAGTTCTTATGATTATTCATTATTGTTGTACTATACAGTCACAATTTGAGGTATGTTTAGTATTTTAGGTCTTATGATAACTCAGTACTGTTGTACTATACCACATTGAGACAGATTGCTATGCATGGGAACAGGTAGTTCACCTACAGTTTCTATTTTTAACAATAATTCTTTTTTATAGCTTATCAGTAAATTTATTCTCTTTTTCTTTTGTTTAGATTGTCATGCTTGGCACATGCAGTGTAGGAAAGTCTTCTGTTACAATCAGGTTTGTGCAGAACATGTTTGTTGACAATTATGACCCAACCATAGAAGATTCCTTCAGAAAGATGGTCAACATCAAAGGTCTTGCACCAATTGATTCTGATGCCAGGGCTGCCAAAAAGGAGAAGAAGAAAAAGAAGAAATCAAAAGCTACACCATCACCGCCATTATCTTATGCAAGTCCAAACATGCTGTGTTCAAATATTGATCCAGCCATGCAGGGTTCATTTGCAAAACAGAAGTCTGGTAAGTAGTTGATTTTTATTAACTTAGATATATGACAAGGTGTATGAGAATGGTAGGGGAGTTTTCAAAGATGCAGTGGTTTATAGAATCGATCTTCATTGGTATCTAGGCTCATTGTAACCAGAGCTAAACCTCCGACCAGCATTTAAAAATAAGCACTTGTCCGTTTGTCCTAACAAGTGGAAATGTGCTTGGACAAACACATGTTTACTTCAATGGTTGTCCTATGAACAGGTAAAAATGTTCAATGCAATTTCATTTCGAGCTGTCAAAAACATCTTCCTTGATTTTGAATGAAACAAACTACTATTTATTTGGACAAGTGAAACTATTAGTGGACAAGTATTTTTCTAGATTTACTTGTCCAGTGGACTAGTGAAACATTTTGCTTATTTCTATCAATGCTGACTACTGCAGGGGAGATATCTTACCCAGTGGTGTAGCATGGGTGCAGCCACCGGGGCGGTTGCCCTGGGCGCAAAATTCTGGACTGGTGGAAGGGACTTGAGGAGTGCTAACGGTCCACTGGTTAGAGGGCGCAATACTTGCCTTGCCCCGGGCGCTGGCAACCCACGCTACGCAACTGATCTTACCCGACTTGATGCAAGCCAACACACTGTATATTGCATACATTGTATGCACTCATTCATATTTCCCGCCAATTCTACACACAGCACTGACCAGAAATAATAATAGAACACTGATCGAGACTTATCTTGATAATGACCATGATTTTATGTAGACCCTTTTAATACAATTTTTAAATGAAAATTTATATAAAAGTCATACATTCATTCCCCCCCCCCCCCCCCCCCCCCCACCCCCAACATGATTTTTGTCAAAAATTAATCCAGGAGTCAGAGGTTAAAACAGTGGTATGTGTTAAGGCGGTCTTTTTGGTGTACTCAGCTTTAAATGCTTGCCTGAGTTAAGGCTCACCTGCTAATTTCATGTAAATAAAACTAAATTCCATACACACGGCTCTCATCTGATTTATACCCAACCCATTTTGCATTCGTTAGATATATTGTTAGTACTTTCCTGAATGGCTGGAAACATTTTGCAATACTAAAATTTCAGTATTTTGAAATTTGCTTGGTACCTTAAATCGGTATTGACATGATACATATACCGAGCGGTATATATATGGTATACCACCCAGCTCTACGTTTGTGATTATTATGTAAATTTCCACAGACAGCACAGCATTAACATCATTTAAATTGTGTGTATATAAAAACAAATAATAATTTAAAAAAAACAAAAAAAAAACATTGTCACGGTATAATGTTTTGTCTTTTCACAGGTGGGTTTTTAGCCAGTTTGCGACGGACTCTAAGTGGTAAGAAAAAGAAAGCACCACAACAACCAGTAGTCCAGCAGAGGGCTGATCCAGTATTTGGAGTACTTCCAGAATCACCATCTGCAGTAGAGCCTGCAACCCTACCTGCTGCCAGGAATCTTCAATGCAAGAAGCTGGATGGTAACATAGTGCATGTTGCACTGGGCGAGCTGGCCGAGGAGCCCAAGCTGGTCACTGGAGACCCAGTCCGGTGTAGTCGGTGTAAAGCTGTGCTCTGCAGTACATCAACTATTACCGGGGAAGGTGGTGACAGGGTCTGGAAATGGTACGTAAGATGGTTAGTCTACAGTGACAAATTCACTGTGGTCCATGGTCCACATTTAATCTTTAATTTCATAATGCATAAGATTCCATTTCTGAAACCAAAGAAACCAGTGGCTTCCAATTCGTACTTTTATGGTTTTCTGATATTCTGCTATTTCTGTTTGACTCATCTTTTTTTGTTGTAAAATGCTAATGTTAGTTTTATATTGTTGCCATACCTTCAAGAAATGTGATCGTTCTCAAATAGCAGTATCTTCCTTTTAATCTAAGTCCAATTTTATGCGGACTTTCAGTATGTCAGTAACATAACTCACTATTATTAATATGGTATGAAAGAAATAGCTTTAACACATTATGACTGTGTCATATCGTACAATCCTTTAACTGTTCTGTTAATATTTGTAGTGAGTACTGCGACAATGAGAACAAAAATATTGACATCACTCAGGAAGAGATTCCAAAAGATGACAGGTTTGACTACATGTTGTCACCCCCTGATGCTGAAGCAAAAACAGAGGAAACTGGTTCTGCAGAGAAACCTGCCAAGCTGGATAAGAAACCTGGTATCATCATCTACTGTATGGATATCAGTGGGTCTATGGACAGACGTGTTCAAGTATCTGAGATGCAAGGTATGTATATATGTATACATATACATATACATACACATACACATACACATACACATATACATACACACACATAGTGGATACTGTCATCGCATAGCAGAAGTGAAATTTGGAGAATGGAGAGAGGTCAAACAATGAAATAGGTAAACCTTACAACAAACATACAACTAACAAATGGGATTTCCGTACCTTAGTTTCTAAATATGTTGTCTTTACAGGTCTAATTTTGCACTAAATTAACTTAATGGCACGGTGTTGTTTGGCCAACGTCACTCCGGTGAGACAGACTAAGTTGGCAACTATAACATTTTCAAGTAATATTAATTTACATACCGATGTACCAATAACCATAGTATTAAATATTATATTTGGAGAAAGCTGTAGAACAAAAATAATCACTTCAGCTTCCCAATAGTCAATATACCTTCTGCTCTAGCCTTTGGTGTCTACAAATCACAAATTCTAAGATGTCTTAGGGCATGCTCAGTTTATACAAATTTCAAAGAATGCCATATTATTATATATTTATATCTATATGCGCAGGAAAGGATTACGTACAAGTACATATAAACAGTTTGAAGGTAACATGAAAATATCTATTAGATTGAATGATAATAATACAGCCACTGAAACACAGTTTTTGCTCAACACTGAGTTGAGTGCTAAACCAAACAGGCGACTAGACCTAGCTTGGTCACACTCATATACAACCTTATTACACATTATGTGACACAGACAGACAGCAAATCATGAGTGAAGTGATATGGTCGTAGGCTCTATTCCCTCAGCTGGCCCACCAGGGTACCTTTATGTAAACCATAATGATTGCTGCCCAACTGGAATATCAACACCTAAAAATTACCAGGAGTAACTTGTGTGGTGCCAATGGTGTTGTTCTCTAACACGTTTGATCAAAAGTAAAAATTACCATATATGAGTGTGCAACAATATTTTTTAGCATTTGAGAGTACAGTGTCTATATATGTCAAATGAAGGATGAATGTGACGACTGGTATCTTGAAACTAGTGATGAGATTGGTATCAAGTTGAAAGATAGAGGTGTATAACAGTATTTCCATCAATTAAAGTATTGAAAAAGTATCAGTTTAGCATTAAAAATATAATAAGAATTAATTAGTGATGAATGAATGAATGAATGTTTAACGACACCCCAACACAACGTAAACTGTATTGGCAATCCCTGATGGGTGTCAAACTAAGTTATATGATTATCAACATCAAGTTTAAATAATAAAATTATGAAATAGACACATTTATGACAAACACAAAGAAGCGTATGGTCATTAAATAACAAAATCTCCAAAAAATAAACGCGGTGGTCAGACCCTGACAGCAGTGTATGGTGCTGGGGTAAACAAGCCAATATTGTACCAAAATCTAATTATAAAAACAAACACCTGCGAAAAATCAATGTAACATACCAAAAAGCATCAAACGAACAAAATTAAACGATGTGGTCAGACCATGGAAACAGTGTATTGAGTTGTGCAAAACAAATATTACACCAAACAAAATCAACACAAAAGGAAAAACATATTTAAAAACCTTATCATAGATGTTTACACAAGTGTCCAAGAGATACTCTTTAAGTAAACCTTTCAGAATGTTGCCATCCCTGAACCACGATAAATTTATAAAATTATATTTATAATTTTATATATAACCAAACCTGAGTTAGTGGATATCTTTGTTATAGCTGCGTGGCGTCAGGAGAGGACTGGGGAGAGAGACAGAGTTAACTCTGTGAGTCGCTTGGGTTGTATCAAACACGCCGTGCAAAGGTAAGGAATTGTCCATAGTCATCATGAGTTTCACTATCTATGTGGATGCACGCTTCATGTGCAGCTAAGTGTGAAAGCTAGAGTCTCTAAAATATTAAACGTTTTAAATTTGTGATCGTTTTAATTTTCTTCCCATTACACTACACTTACTTTCCATTAGACCATATCTAAAATCTAGGTGACACCCAAGCTTAACTTATGAGAAATAGATAACATTTGATTCTGTACTACAATGAAATGTGACTGTCAATGTCAAGTTGTCGAATTTATGCCCATTTTTGGCAAGTTGCATGTCCTAGATCACTGAAAGATTAGTTTTTAAAACAATTTGAAGTTTAACGAGTTAAATTTATAAGCTAACTGATTAGCCTTTAACGTGCATTGGGATGAACATCTCTGGATGCAACTATGAGTGACACAGAATAAATTATTTCCAAGGAATTCTAGTCTTTTATTGCTGTGTAGATGTCAAGACTCAAATACATCATTTGTTTAAGAAACATGTGCTATGTATGTTATCAAGAGTACATTTCTGAAAATATTTTTTTTATATGAAAAGTTTGCTTTGGCACCTGTCAGCTGACCTCGGTGACCTAGGTTAATGGGTTTGGCAGCTATCATCTGACCTCGTTGACCTGGATGATTGGGTTTGACAGCTGTCAGGTTTAAGTGTGGGAACACTACTTTAATGAGGGTTAATAACTTTGGCAGCTGTCATCTGACCTCAGTGACCTGGGTGATTGGGTTTGACAGATGTAGGAGGTCAGAAAAAGGGGTATTAGGTTACGAGAAAAAAGGCTGGTGTGTGAGTGGGAACCTGACCTCTAAGCGTGACGTCAGTCTTTTGCATTTGATTGTGTGTCTTTCGGAACATTTGCATACCAAGACGTCGTCACTGCTACCGCTGCTACTGCTACTACAACTGCTACTGTTACTGTCCATTTTAGAATACCCGAAAACCATTTGGAGCGTACGTCTTATCTCTACAATGGTCGACTGATGAATGACACACAGTTCTAAAATCTAAGGTTTTTATACACAATGTCTGGGGTTTTCCCCTGACGTCACAACTCCGAGCATGTTTAGACACGTTCAAAATTAATCTAATTTCCAAGCACTGTTTCATCATCGGCAGAGGGACTTGGTGGGAAACTGACGAATGTGAATAGCAATGTCGCCAGTAAGTAGTACAAACGTGTCTGAAACGTTTATGGTCTGAACACATTGTTAATATAGGGGATTCTCATTTAGAATCTGTAATGTTAGCACAATGGATTGTCACTGTCAATCCACTGGAATCACATGGCTTATTGTTTGTACAACAGTTCATTTGAATATTCTTTTTTGACACAATTGGCATACGAGGACCATGCTTCTTGGTGTGGCGTTTACGGTTATCTGTTCTAGTAAAAGACAATTCACAATGATCACAATCAAACTGCTTAGTGCCATGGACAGTCTTTATGTGACGCTATAGGCCATCTTTCCTGGAGAAGGTTATTCCACACTCATCACAGCGGATTAAATTAATTTTATAAGTAAATGGTTGTGCAGTCCACACGATCCTCATCAAACTGACGAATGTGAATAACAATGTCCCCATTCCACGTTTTCGCCACCACGAATATGTTACCATCAAGATTTATCCGGCATCTAGTTTCATTGCCTTCTGTAGTGCTTCTTAAATATTCCGATGCCATTTTATATATAATGTTATATATTGTGAAGATCATCAACGTTGTACGTCTTCTCTCTAGCAATTTCTCTGAGCGAATGCCAATCGTTCTAACCCTGGGTTTTTTATACCCTTCGAATGGCGTACCCACGCTATCTCAAGGTCAGTACGCGAACGTCTAAACACCTTTTAGAACTGGCTGACACCAGTTTATTCGTATCTTCACTCACCCCCCACCAGCTGCAAAATCCATTATTTTACACTGACGTCACGCTTAGAGGTCAGGTTCCCACGCACACACCAGCCTCTTTTCTCGTAACCCGATACCCCACTCTACCAGTTATTAACGACTTCCGTTCCGTTTCCTGTACATCAAAAGACCCCCGACAGCTGCATAATCACCCATCCATAAGCCAGGGGTCAATTTCCTGACCCCCGATAACTGTCAAACCCGTTCAACCAGGTCACTGTGGTCAGCTGACAGCTGCCAAATCACGTAGAGGTCAGCCACGCCGTGACGTCATTAGGCCACGCCCCCGTCAACCAATCAGAGCGCAGGACATGTCACGTGACCTAGCTCATTTGCATATCTTGAGGCTCAACAGACGCACCTATTACTATGCTTATGTTTCTCCTGTCGTGCTCCACATAAGTACGAAACAGCATGTCACATTAGTCTTACATGACTGAAAGCATTTTCATTTCCTGCCTTCATAAAATATAGGTCGAGTAAGTATGTCTGATTATGCAGATTTATTGTAGGAGCAAACTTCCTCCAACAATATGTCAATCACAATTGTTGAGTTAGGTACTAAAGAGTGAACATGCTTGCCTTTGATAACTTGGGGCAGGTGTAGTTACCTAAGCTAGCCAAGGTTACTTGGTCGCCTTAAAAGACATTGTGCCAGATAATTCATGGTTTACAACTAGTGAGCATTGTGGTAAGCAAAATACCTGATAAGAGTTCGAGTATTCACATCACACCTTTTTTACAGTATGCATTAGTTTTACCTATCCAATAGCCGATGCTTAATAAATCAATGTGCTTTAATGGTGTCGTTAAACAAAACAATCTTTTGGTTGTACCTACTCTTTCCAATGTGAATTAATCATATCCATATATGTGTGGTTGTGGCAAATCTGAAATATTACTCAAGGATCCCTTTAAACAAAAACTGTAGTGATACTGATGTACACATAAAGTATAGGTATACCCCATTTTAGGCCAAGCTAATTATGATAGATATTACTTTATGGTAGGTAATAATGAATGGAAAATGTGTCCTAGATAATTATCATGATCCTCAATGTGTTGCTGGACACTAAACCTATTTATTTCACACTGGCAGTCATACATGCAGATGTGTGCATACATGTTACAAGCTGTACTGGTAAATTTATATACGTTTTATAAGGATAAACTATAACTCACTTAACACCTACAGTCTACTACATTGTATTTTCAATACAAAATATACATGTATCTATGAGGTATAAGCAACAATAATGTGCAGAGGCACACATTTATCAAAGTTCTTTGAGGCCTAGTATCTGGACACTAGTACAGACTGAAGGCATCTATGTCGGTAGCCTGAAATACCAAATCACATTAAAGTTCGTTCACATAGTACTGTCCAGCTGCCACTAAGTGTGCTAACATGTTTTATATTTAAATCACATGTGTTGCAAGATACCTGCTCTCTCAAAGTAGATAAGCACCTTCAGATTGGTAACCATGCGTGAGCATCTTAACCAAGAAGTCTGCCATAGGGTTGTTACAACGTATATATTTGAACTATACACTCGAAAGAGTAGTCGTATACTTGTAGAGAAAAAAAGGCATCTCCTTGGAACATATCTGTGCTTTTTACTTTGCTCTTCCTCACAAAGATATCAATAATATTAATAACAGTCACATCATGATCTGAAGTTTTTGGTAATATAACAAGAATAGCTATAAATATTCCAGTGTACACCCCTTCAGTATTAAGTAATAGTTTTTCTAGAAAGATTTGTTTTAGAAGTTCCTGGAAGGTAAACCTGTCCATCAGCAATAATATATTATTATGTCACTTAATCACATGAAGAATCCTATTGCACATTGAAAATTTTGTTTGAAGGTAAAATAGTATAACTGTTTGTGACACGTATTCCGAAGTGATAATACTATATATTTCATAATAAATGTCCTTGTCACACATCATAACAACTTTGTCTTAGTCAACCTTTTTGATATCTAAGGCAGTAATCCAATGATGTTGTCAAAACCTCAGGATCAGTAGGCAATTTGAGGAATATTAGCTCAAATGTCATCAGTTATATTATATGGTCTCGTGGAAACCTAAATTCTTGTCTTCGTATACATTAAGTGGCTTAAAAATTCAATCATTTAATAAACAGTATTTCTTTTTAATAATTGTATTTATATCATCTATTTACATATTTATTGTTATAATGTTTTATGCTCATGCACAGACCAGTTGACCCAAAATTATTAAAATATACCACTTTAATATCACAACCTGATAATTAAGAAAATGGCCACGGCAAAAATATGTTGTGGAAAAATAGGCTCCATGGCATTTTTCCATGGCAGGTGTGAAGTTAATGTGTAAGAGAGTAATTTAATTTGTGAGTATAGTACCAAAAAAACAACCAATTAATTAAGAAAAGTGGCATTAAAAATTTTAAAGTTCCAAATGAAAAGTGGACAAATGAAAACACCACGGCAATCGCTCCAGCATTGCTAATTGCCACGAATAATTGCCAAGGTTGTTATAATATTTATTTTAATTAGAGAAAACCTATATTAAACAAAGAGGGTTAAAATAATATTAAAATATTTTTTATGTAAAGACTTGGCATAATGCATGGAAACTTGCTAATGTATTTTATTTTAACTTATTGTCGTGCTTATATCCTATTAAGGTTCTGGGCATACACCTCAGCTATCTGGGCTGTATGTCCAGGGCAGTGGGTTAGTGATTAATGAGATAGAAGAGGGTGTAGTGGTCTTACACTCTGGATGGGAGCCAGTACCGTGCTGCGAACCCTGTACCTATCAGCCTTATGTCTGATGGCCTAAACGCGGTACCACCGAGGTCGGTACTTGCTAATGATAATGCATGCAACATATAGGAGAGGCTGTGTTATGATATGACACATGACCTGTCGGGGTGCGTTTGTGTTGGTCATCTTATCACATTTTATTCTGCAAGAAATAAACTAACTGCATGCAAATTTGCTATAACATTTCATATTTATAGCCAAAAACAAACCTGCTTAATATTACATTTTTAAGATATTAATAGCAGCCATCTTGAAAAATAGCCGCATTTGCTAATAGACAATATTTTTTAATTACTAATTTTAAAATGTTCTCTATAATATCTGCTATACGTGCGCTAAGTTGCATCTTAATATTTTAATAAAGAATCATTCTTTTTAGTTTAAAAATAATCATTATTCGGTTCATTATGTCAAAAATCTATGATCTACATATGTCTTCAGTTGCTATAGGATAACTTTATTTCGCAATAAAAATTGACTTGCAGACGAATCAATCCTTCATTCAGAGTAACCAAGGTAATTAAAAAAAAACAAAATAAAAAGTATAGTAGAAGGGTTCACCTTGAATCTATGTTTAAGCACTGTTTTAATTGTGGTTCCCTGACTATATGGGCTTTATCCTGTGGGGCTTAGTTTGGCAAATGCAGCGAATCTCTGCCATGCTGCATTCGTCATTCGTCCTCATCAGAAGGGACTGACTACAGGTTTTATCTCCGACTGATTGTCCATCTGTCCCACATATAGTTTTCCAGATGGCTGTTTTTCACAATGCCGTGAGAAATTGACCTGAAAGTCAGTGTATAGCTTTACCATGTACGTCTGTAACGAATCTGAACTCACCTACATAATGAGCAATCAACACCAGGTTTTAAACACTGGGTGATGCTGTTAATTTTCAAATAAATTAAAGTTACAGGGAGGATGCTATCTTGAGGTACACCCATCTCTTGTGGAATGTTCTTCTTTTTCTTTAACCGTTGTCAAACAATGTAACAACTATAACAATGTTTTTCTAATGGTCGATTGTTTTAAAATTCATGATCATCACTTGAAACTACATAACTAATAATAACAGCTTAATATGACATAACAATGTGATGTAACGCCACTTATTACCCACATGGTTAAAGATATCTTGGTACATGTCAAAGTGATACGTTCCACTAGTACCCCAAGTGGGACGTAACACTTCGTAGCGTCATCGATTGCGCACTACAACCTTACAGGAACCAAACGAGTTGAGTGAAATAAATTAAGATCGATTTTGGGTAACAAATGGGATATTAAACATTTAACATTTTGTATCATGTTGATGTCCATCGTAAAATAATTTTCATTGTCACTCACTAAATCTCGTGACATTAACTGAACATTATTTCACTTGGGGCATAACTATTATAAGAAATGGAAGCTCGTTTAATTTATATTACAATACAATTGACATCAACAAAAAATTGCATTTAATTTTTAGCTTCTTTTCAATATGCATTTATTATAATTAAGAGTGTCAATAAAACAGTTTAATTTCTAAAGAATTGTAAACTGTGTTACTCTGATAACTTGATTATATGTAAACCTTTGTTTTATAGAAGAAAATAATATATATAACAATTTTCAGATTGTTGGAGCAACTGAAAGTTGAGCAACCTGAAAAGTCTGTTATGTTGGTTACATTTGGCTCTGAAATTCGCATACATGGAGATGGGTCGGAAACACAGGATTCATTTTATGGATCAGCAGCAGAATCAAGTGATTTTGACAGGCTGATACAAAAGGGTATATCTTCTACCGAAAAGTTTCAGTTGAGAACGCTGGCTGAAGCTTACAAGTAAGTACCCAATTTTAACATGGACATTGTTACTAACATCGAGACAATTGACATTAAGTATAATTAGTAGTGGATAGTTTTATTCCTTTTATGTCAAACCTACCGTCGTGTCTTTTGTATAGTCTCTGAAAATTCCATAATTATAACAAACAACATTAATCCATGAACAGCCATACCTTTCTTTGCTGTACAGTATTTTAAAGTGTGCATTTAAAGGTAAGGCATGTTAATATTTAAAAATTGAATGTGCAAATAAAGATTTGCATTTTATCTATTTCTTGTTAATTGTAGTTCGAAAGAGACCCCAGTAATCCCCACATACATTGAGGTCAAATGTGACACAGAAGCAAATATTCGATATCTGGATGTAGTATATAGAGTTTATTATACGAGTTTGTGTGTGTACTGATTTTACAAAACGAGTGTCGGGACTTTTGTATTGCCCGAGCAAGAGCGAGTTTCGTAAACTCAGTACGACTCACACGCAAGTGTAATAATTTCTTTATTATCTATATTATTATTATTGTTGTTTTCTTTATGAATAACAAGACCCAACTCAAAATGTTTCAACCACAACTAGAAGGAGACGGCGAAATGACGTCATATTTCAAATGCACAGTCTGGGCTAGAACTGGAGAAGCAACGTCATGTTATGACGTCGCTTCCCAAAATTACGTCATTACACTTGTTATTACACGTGTGCTTCTTATGATTATTATTAACACGGTTATGTTGAACCATATGGATAATAATGTAACTAATTAAAACGTACATTATATTGTGTTCTGGACTATGCATTTCTCTATTTGTACATGAGAAGGATGGTAACATGGCAACTATAAAGACAAAAACTCAGAACAACATAAAATGTATGTTTGCTGCTCACTGAGTTAAAGATTAATCATTTGCTTTACTCCATTTCAGTGATTTGTATAGAACAGTTGGTGATCTTAGCACAACAGGGTGCACACCACTGGGTCCAGCTCTGACGTTCTGTGTTGGCTTTGTTAGCAAAATGCCCGGTTCAGAGGTCGTGCTCTGTACTGATGGCATGCCAAACGAAGGTATTGGATCTCTACAGGGCCATGGTCAACATGGGCAAAAGTTTTATGAAAAGGTTTGGGTTTTATTTGTAATTGTTAAAGTTTTCTTTATTATTATTGTTTTTTTTATTTTATTATTATTACTTCACAATAGATATCTTTAGGTCGTGCTCTGTACTGATGGCCAGGATCAACACGATGGGCAACAGTTTTATGAATTTGTGAAAAGATTTGGGGTTTTGTTGTAATTGTTAAGGGTTTCTTTATTATTTTGTTTTTAATTATTATTTCTTCACAAATATCAACATAAATATTTTGATGTTACCAATAGATATTTTTACCAGAGTGTATTTGAAATCGGCATATGATGAGGGCATCTAATGTATCTCAAAAGTTGCGAAATATAGACACCAAAATCTTGAGCAGAAGGAATATTACTGGCAATGAAGGGAAAACTGACCTTTGGAAAAATCAAGTCATCTATTTGATTATATAGCTTTATATGAAGGCCAACGTCATTTTAAATTACTATGTATAGATCAAGGTATGAAATGAATTTTATACGTTCTCTAGTTTCCTCCATTTCCAATTTTACTAGGTAAATCAATGGAAGGTAATCTGCGGTCTTATTATTATTGAATGATATAAGATCATCAAAATATCGAAAGGTGAAATTAAACTTTTTCGCCAGACTTCGTTGTTTTGATTTAGCCAGATTAGTTAGAAAACTTATTCATATGCATAGAGAAAAACAAATCGGCAAGTAATGGAGCACAGTGGATTCTCATGGCGATTCCTACCAAATCTGACATGTATGTTGTCAATGAGGAAGTCCAGGATTTCACATATGTCTGTTTCAGTATCATCCTGTCTGGATTTACTTTTAGTCTTAACAAATTGTCCAGATCCATTGAAGATAGTTATATATTTGTATCTCTGTTCACCTGAGTTCCAGAACATTGCTCAGAAACTTGATATAAGTGATAGAATAGACAAAATGGTAGAAAAACCAGCCTTTATAAAACTAAATGACCCCAAAGACAATTTCAGCACAAAATCAACTTGTAGGCTAATCAATCCTGCAAAAAGCGAGAAAGAAAACTTTAGTAAAGTTACATTAAACCGGATAAACACGGCTCTAAGAAACCAGCATCAAATAAACCAATGGTTCTCGACACTCCCAGACAAAGCAAACTATCTTTCCTTGTATTCGACACAGTAGACTTTTACCCCACAATAGCAAGAAACCTTAACACCAAATCACTAAAATGAGCACAACAGTACTAGTAAATTCCGACATCACGCAGTTAGAACACAAAACAATTATCCACGCCAAGAAGTCGCTCCTCTTCGACAACGAATTTAACACACGAATGAAGACTAATACTCCGAATGTATGCAACGTCACAAGGGTGGGCACGATGGTGCAGAAGCGTGTGAATTAGTAGACTTATTGATCCCTCACACAATACAGACAAATTAAACATCAACGTCGGCCTTTACAGAGATGGTCTGACGATTCTCAAAAATGACACCGGAAGCAAAGCAGACCAATATGAAGAAAAATCTCATAAAAATCTTTGAAACATTTGGTGTACAGAAAGCTCAACGACCAACTGATGTATATATATATATATATATATATATATATATATATATATATATATATATATATATATATATATATATATATATATATTATCATTCAAATTACCCTCCCAAAGTCATAAAGCAGATACCATCATCTATCAGCAAAATAATATCTTCCTTATTCTCCAGTCGTGAGAACTTCAAAGAAGCTGCCCCGTCCTACAATAAAGTACTGAAAGCATGTAACTATGCCAAACTATCCAATTCACATAAACTTAAGAAGTCGATATTAATAAAGAAAGAAACGGAACAAGAAATATCATCTGGTTGAAGTTCCCGCATAGCAGGGTGTATACCACCAAATCAAATCCCATAGACGACAATACTAACATATGTGGCTAAACCTGCTACCTGCAGCGTATCAATCGACATATACACCACGGATATTAATACTACCACCTCTCGCCCTTAAAGTGAATCAGAAGAAATTGGGGGTGAAGCTGCTCGTTTCATAGATAACGGGTAGCATCTATGACTACCCTAGTTCACACACAATTTGAGTACTTTTTCTTACAGGTACCCCATACATGTTTTAAGCACAAGGTTACTTGACACTGTAGTACTAGATGAAATACAATTGCATACATTTTTTGTCCAGATAAAACCTTTTTTTTTTTACAACAAACACACTCAAATTTTTCACCAATCACGGGACTTGTGGTATTACGGTTTGGTCCAACTCAAACTTTGACCCAGCCGGAAGTTATTTGGTTGATAGTACGACCAGCAAGACCATGAAAACAAATGTTGGAAAGGTATTTCTCAAATAAATAATTGCTGCTATTTTTCATTCACCACCCTATAATATTTACTAAATACTCAATATTTTTGCGGGTGATAAAATTAAATTTAAAGTATTTTTTTGCAGATCATTTCCTTATTGTATTTGTTACATATTCTGTTATATAATAATAATCACAGGGCATGCTAGACTCCTGAAGAAGTGCTGTCATCATAATTTACCTTTAATAGTATCCAAGTTACATTTGCCTTTTCAGATTGGCCAATATGCAAGGTCAAAGGACGTGATTATTAATCTTTTAGCTGTGGGAGGGGAACCAGTAGAACTTCAACACGTCAGTAAGTGTGCGACTGAATCTGGTGGAACAGTGAACACGTTGAACCCATTGGAAATAGTGCGACAGCTTCGACTGATTGCACAGAACGCCGTTGTAGCTACAGGAGTCAATGTGACGTTCTTACTGCATCCTTCAATGGTCTTTATGGAGGATGGGTATCCTTCTGTGAGTCAACTCACTCATCTTACATACATACATACGTACATACGTACATACATACATACATACATACATACATACATACATACATATATACATACATACATATATATATATATATATATATATATATATATATATATATATATTACAGTCAACCTGTGAAACCAGTCATTACGCGTAATGCTTAAACAAATCAGTCATTTCGAGAAGTGCCTGTGACCACCAGGCAATGCGTGTTTCTGGGGTTTACTCATAAGTTCTTCTGTTGCAACCAGTATATGATGGCAGAGTCCTAAGAAGATAACTTTAAAACTGAGCCTTACACAAAGTATGAAGTTTGTAGAAAAGTGTTAATTCCAGAAGATGCATATTTCACAATCTTAAAATAGTGGGACAAAGAGCAGACATGGATACTATTTGCTATCAAAGTGACCTTTCTATACCAATATGTTACTTTCATGATTTGACACTTGACTACTTGGTAACATTCAACTTCATCTTCATGTACAACTTCTGAAATGATATGATTTGAGTTTAAATAAAGCGTTACATTAGGACTTGAGTGGTGTGGTATTATAGATAGCACTTAAGTCATTTTGCGTAATGGCTGACCATGATTTTCAGTCATTTCGTGAAATGCCTGGACTTTTCAGTCATTTCGCTTATTGCCTGGTGGTCACGGGCACTTCGCGAAATGACTGATTTGTTTAGGCATTACGCGTAATGACTGGTTTCACAGATATATACCAAACATTAGTTGTTGTTTTTTATGTGGGATGGCAAGTATGTATCAGACATTAGAACCACACCCAATACTTTCTTTTATTAATTTAACTGGTCTCATCCATTAATATCACTGCACATTTTATTGTTTTGGAGATGTAAAGTTGAAAGTGTCGTTCTTGTTCTTGTATTTACTGGTATGTTTCTGTTTGTATTTGACCCGAACCTTAGGACATGAGTCGCCTGGTGAAAGAAGTTGGTTCTGCGTTGAAAGACACAGACCTGACATTCAGATTCAAGACAAAAAGCAATGAACAGCTTAATGTCTCTTCAGTCCCTTTCCAGGTGAGAATGATTTATTTGTTTCAACATTCTTTTAAGTCTAATCTTGGAAATAACTGAACTAGAACTGTACCATTCCAACATTCCATCATATTTTGGATGTTATACAGAACTCTTCTTTTAAGTTGTTGCATTTCCTTTCTATCACTATGACTGTTTTATATACCAGTATCTTAGAATTAATGAAAGAATGAATGAATGTTTAAAGAAACCACAGCACAAAAATACACATTGACTATTGGGTGTCACAAATGTTAATTATATGAAAATATCCAATATGTCTTAGTTAAAAGAATGTCATATGCGTTCTGTAATTTTTATTATTTGCTTTAAAATGCACGAACAGCTAACTGAAAAACAAATATTCTTGTTCAGATTGGTAAAATAAGAAAAGGAAAATCAAGCAAAGTTGTATGACCTCTCTTTTTATACTACAACATTTAACACCATTGATTTACCCAAACCAGTTTACTTAAATGTCAAATTTGAACTAATTTATTGTAGCTTAATTAACATTCCTGAGTTTGCTGCATTGTAAGGTGTTTCCGACTAATATTATATAATACAATTAAACTTACATATTAAATACATTTTCTTGTTCAGAATATCAGTGTCTGTATATTTAATGTGTTTTAGGTCGTCTTAATATTATGTAAGAAGCCCAAACTAGACTTTGTCTTCAAATAATTTCGTATGTAAAAAAAAATTAAAAATCAGGAAATAAAATAAAATATAACCTAGTACAAATATTAGAATGATCAGAAACACGTTTAATATACAGCCGCTAATGCAGAAAAATATATTTGAAATGTAATTGCAATCGTTAAAAAGTCTCTGTTAGTCGATAACATCTTAAAAATTGAAGCAAAATCAGAAATGTCCCTTTAACTAAATTTTATAAGTGGTCACACTATACCAACAGCAAAACCTTAAATGACAAATGCATGGCATTACTAAGTAGAGCAAGTGGTGGCAGTCCCCGACCCTCCTGAACATTTGGTTTATAAGTGGTCACACTATACCAACAGCAAAACCTTAAATGACAAATGCATGGCATTACCAAGTAGAGCAAGTGGTGGCAGTCCCCGTCCCTCCTGAACATTTGGTTTAAAAGTGGTTACACTATACCAACAGCAAAACCTTAAATGACAAATGCATGGCATTACCAAGTAGAGCAAGTGGTGGCAGTCCCCGACCCTCCTGATCATTTGGTTTAAAAGTGGTCACACTATACCAACAGCAAAACCTTAAATGACAAATGCATGGCATTACCAAGTAGAGCAAATGGTGGCAGTCCCCGACCCTCCTGAACATTTGGTTTAAAAGTGGTCACACTATACCAACAGCAAAACCTTAATTACAAATGCATGGCATTACCAAGTAGAGCAAGTGGTGGCAGTCCCCGACCCTCCTGAACATTTGGTTTAAAAGTGGTCACACTATACCAACAGCAAAACCTTAAATGACAAATGCATGGCATTACCAAGTAGAGCAAATGGTGGCAGTCCCCGACCCTCCTGAACATTTGGTTTAAAAGTGGTCACACTATACCAACAGCAAAACCTTAATTACAAATGCATGGCATTACCAAGTAGAGCAAGAGGTGGCAGTCCCCGACCCTCCTGAACATTTGGTTTAAAAGTGGTCACACTATACCAACAGCAAAATCTTAAATGACAAATGCATGGCATTACCAAGTAGAGCAAGTGGTGGCAGTCCCCGACCCTCCTGAACATTTAGTTTAAAAGTGGTCACACTATACCAACAGCAAAACCTTAAATGACAAATGCATGGCATTACCAAGTAGAGCAAGTGGTGGCAGTCCCCGTCCCTCCTGAACATTTGGTTTAAAAGTGGTCACACTATTCCAACAGCAAAACCTTAAATGACAAATGCATGGCATTACCAAGTAGAGCAAGTGGTGGCAGTCCCCGACCCTCCTGATCATTTGGTTTAAAAGTGGTCACACTATACCAACAGCAAAACCTTAAATGACAAATGCATGGCATTACTAAGTAGAGCAAGTGGTGGCAGTCCCCGACCCTCCTGAACATTTGGTTTATAAGTGGTCACACTATACCAACAGCAAAACCTTAAATGACAAATGCATGGCATTACCAAGTAGAGCAAATGGTGGCAGTCCCCGACCCTCCTGAACATTTGGTTTAAAAGTGGTCACACTATACCAACAGCAAAACCTTAATGACAAATGCATGGCATTACCAAGTAAAGCAAGTGGTGGCAGTCCCCGACCCTCCTGAACATTTGGTTTATAAGTGGTCACACTATACCAACAGCAAAACCTTAAATGACAAATGCATAGCATTACCAAGTAGAGCAAGTGGTGGCAGTCCCCGACCCTCCTGAACATTTGCTTTATAAGTGGTCACACTATACCAACAGCAAAACCTTAAATGACAAATGCATGGCATTACCAAGTAGAGCAAGTGGTGGCAGTGCCCGACCCTCCTGAACATTTGGTTTATAAGTGGTCACACTATACCAACAGCAAAACCTTCAATGACAAATGCATGGCATTACCAAGTAGAGCAAGAGGTGGCAGTCCCCGACCCTCCTGAACATTTGGTTTAAAAGTGGTCACACTATACCAACAGCAAAACCTTAAATGACAAATGCATGGCATTACCAAGTAGAGCAAGTGGTGGCAGTCCCAATTCTCCTGAACATTTGGTTTATAAGTGGTCACACTATACCAAAAGCAAAACCTTAAATGACAAATGCATGGCATTACCAAGTAGAGCAAGTGGTGGCAGTCCCTGACCCTCCTGAACATTTGGTTTAAAAGTGGTCACACTATTCCAACAGCAAAACCTTAAATGACAAATGCATGGCATTACCAAGTAGAACAAGTGGTGGCAGTCCCAGTTCTCCTGAACATTTGGTTTATAAGTGGTCACACTATACCAACAGCAAAACCTTAAATTACAAATGCATGGCATTACCAAGTAGAGCAAGTGGTGGCAGTCCCTGACCCTCCTGAACATTTGGTTTAAAAGTGGTCACACCATTCCAACAGCAAAACCTTAAATGACAAATGCATGGCATTACCAAGTAGAACAAGTGGTGGCAGTCCCCGACCCTCCTGAACATTTGGTTTAAAAGTTCACTTTTTAGACAAGACAGGATTTGATGTGGCCTAAAACCATTAACCCAATCCTGCCCTCTCCATTTGTTATGGTTGACTAGGTATGGTGTTGGTGCATATCACAGTAGACCTCAAGATACAAGATCCTGCACAGTTTGATAGGTAAGGACAGGGATGTAGAGGTGGAAGGAAAAGAAGTTTAAAAAAAGAAGTAGCTGGCAGATCGTGAAAAAATTTAAATGGAGGCAAAGGAAGGGGGGATGGGGTGGTGTTTGTGATGACAAATTATTATTATTATTATTATTATTATTATTATTATTGTTATCGTGTAGGTCCTGATTGAGTACACTCGGAAAGACGGCATGAAGTGTTTGAGAGTCTTGTGCAAGAGTCACACAGTCACAAAGGACAGGAAAACCATGGAAGAGGTATTTTATAACATGGTTATTAACTTGAACGTGGCAGTGTTGCAACTGGAGTTAACACATGCACCTTTTTAATAATCTCGTCTTCTTTATGACAGTGTCCATCCATCAGTCAACTTTTCTTTTTTCGATCATATCTTGGATACCAGTGCCATCAAACCTCACACGCAGCAACAACTTGGTATAGAGTGGTGTCGCAGACAATTACAAGGTCACTGCACATTAATGTGAATCCTTGTCCTCGGCATATATTCCTTATTAATTTATATCGGATCATTAAACATTGCACAGAAGTACAATTTGGGATGGCAGTGTGTGGCATACCATTACTAGCTTACCGTGGTCTACATTCTAGATAATAGACATGCTATTACTAGGTCACCTAGACTTACTTTTCATTGTTCTAGATAACTGATCTTTTAAATAATAGTTTTTTTTCTATATTCCGAATATCAAAGAAAGTGTATGTGTGTGTGTGTACGTGCGGACCTATCTGGTTATATTTCCTATTTGAATTTGTTCACAGGCTTTGGACATGGCAGTTGTTGGTTTGGAAGCCATACAAAGCACAGGCCAACTTTTGAAGAATGGAAAGGCTGAAGAAGCTAAAGCTAACATGTAAGTAGATTTAAAAACAAAATAACAAAAAAGGACTTGATTAAATGTTACAAACACATTGGACAGTTAAATTAGTGAAGCGATTGACAAATGAAGAGTACATAAGCAGGAATAGATTTTTCTTCCAGTATTCACTTTAAAATAAAGATAAATAGAGCAATCCTTAATTCCGTGTTTTAAGTACATACCGTCTTAGATCTACATTATGCATTTTTCATGAATAACATCATTTTGCTTCAACACAAGACGCGGGTATGTGCTTTGAAAGTAAAACTGTACTAATGTTATGTGCAATTTACTTACTCAGTCCCGTCCTTGTCAGGCTAGCAGTTGCCTCATACTCACCAAAATATGGAAAGTGGTGAATGTTTCTGCACACACCTTTCATCATTTAATTTTATTACCAGATTTATGTTTTTGTTGTTCAGATATACTGCGTATCTTACCATTATTTGAAATTTGTCTCTTGGAATAATTATCAGGAGAGCAATATATTACTCACCTGCTGTTTGCAAACGGAGATACCTGCATGCTTCATAAAAATCAACAAAATGGCAATTAATTAACTACAGTGAAATGATCCCCAGAATATAAAATACATTTTATCAGTTGGTTGTAGAAATGACCTGGTATAGCTCTAGGAGTAGAGACAAAGGAAGACCAAAAAATATAGTTGCCTTTTTCAATATCCTTTAGCTGCAGTTAGGTTTTGAATTGCCATTAATGCTTATAACACAGTATAGTTTCATCTCCAGTGTATTAACATATGGCAGCTGATTGATGGAAACCAATTATAGATAATGCTTTAATGACCATTTTTATAGTGGACGCGAAAACGAAAATATTTCGGCTGAAAAACCCCCACATCAATTTGTGTTAAAACATATTTGTTAATCATCAGTTGAAGTAGAACAGTCATATTTGATGTTTTATTTATACAAAGGTGATTGTGCAGAAAATTTGATTCGTTTTAACTAGTAATGTTAAATTATTAAATACTAAATGAATAATCATTCCTGTTTGACTTCTATTTTCAGAATATCTGCAAAACGTGTGATGTATCGTAACTGCAAAACCTCGAGCCAAAAAGAGGATAAGTACACATTTTCCAGAAATGCTGATAAAATTCTAGAAGACTTGAATGAAAATGCATCAGACTGGGTAATATATTATAATTACAGTTTGGATTTCTCAATATAATATGCTTATTATGTTAATATGTTTAGCTTCACCAAGACTTTAATCAGAAGAGATTTTTAATATCCATCAGTCCACCTTTCCTTTGAAGTCCATGTTTTCCCGGTGTTATGAATCGACTGTTCTGCAGCTATGCGCAGTGGTCCTCTCGGTCATTTTCCACAAACCCATAAAGATATTTGAATATTTTAAAGTCTATATTCTCCTATATTGTGATGGGATAGTTCTTGAACTAAGTACATGTACTATGATTCTCCGAGGCAGTCAGACTGAGTCTCGACAAACTAATGATGAGATATTTGGGAAATTTTGAATTTTAATTAACTTTTTAAACAATTATATAGAAATATATCATTGAAAATTTTAAAATATCTTCTAGAGTTTTGATTGAATAGTTCTCGAACCCAGTAAAATGATTCTCAAGAGCACTTTTCACAACCTAATAGAGATATATTTTGTGAACTATGAATTTGAACTATGAATTTTTACTCAGTGTTAAATATTTAAATATTTCAGTTCAGTTGTTTTTAATGTATGTAAGATCATAAGCACATATATACTGATATATTGACTTTTCGGTACTAGTCGTTTAAACATTTAGCTAGCTAGCTGTTTGGGCTACAAAAACAAATATTCATTATTATTAATATTAGTAGTGGTATTTTATTTTTTACTTTCAGCGAGTTCGTTTTCGAAATTTGTATAGTATACCTTAAAATTGAAATTAAACTATAGTTTGATATTGTAATTATAAACATGCGTTGCAAGGTGAATTAATTAATAGTTACCACCCAACTCCGGCTGCTAGCACCGACACCTGTTGTACATTACTTTTGTGTGTATTGTAAAAAGAAGTAAATAAAAAAAGAAATTTGAAATACCAAATTATGCGTGGGTATTATACATGTGTTCTATTTATTTACAGAAAAAACAACAACTAGAAGCGTGTATATGCATATATAATTATTAACAGGACGCAAGTGATATAATGAAAGAGTTTCGTATTTTGCAGATGACAAAACATGGTGGATCGTAACTAACAAATTAAAACACTGAATTCCAAATAACACCAAGTGCTTTTTTTTTCACATATACGAAAATTTGAATAAAGATTGTCTTTTATTTTCATTTCTTTTTTGGACTTAAGAATTGCATATTCATTGAGCCCGTAATTTGTTGTATTACATTTGTTACATATTCATTGAGCCCGTAATTTGTTGTATTACATTTGTTACATATTCATTGAGCCCGTAATTTGTTGTATTACATTTGTAAAAAAACCCCCACATATTTGGTTAATTATTTTTAAACAAATTTTGCCAAATCACTGACATATATTCTGTCAAAATTAATGTATACATTTTGTCTTGCACATGTTACTTTTTAATCTAAAGGGATTATATATATATATATATATATATATATATATATAGATATAGATATAGATATACATATATCGAGATTTGACACACAGCAAGTGGGTGGCACTGCAAGAGATGGTATCAGTATGGATGTTGTGCTTGGACAGAAATATGTTTGGACAAAGCTAAACAAATGGATCAGAGAGAACTGTTGTGATTGAGGGTGGTGGTGGTGGTGGTGGTGGGTCATATTTAGTGTTCATCTTTTTGTGCTCATTATTAACACCCCCTGTATTTTTCTTTACCCAACAGGCTGCTGGAGAGTTAAACGACTTTTCAACTTGTGTTCGCACAGATGCAGTGGCGATGTCTATGTATAAAGTAAAGGGAGCAAGTCGCAAAGTTAAAGTAGTTCAGACACGGCATGCAAAGTCTGAATACCGGGATATATATGAAGACTATTATGATGATTAGACGTACATACTTTGTAATTAGTTCACAGAAGTATAGCTTTGAACATCTTGTTACAGTTTACGTTTATCTCGGCACATTTTTTTAACAGGACACTTGACTTAATTTTCACATTTAGTTATCAGCATGTTTTGTGATTAGTATACATGAATTAACAGCACATAATTATTTTGTAATATTTTACATTTTATAATCAGTATATTTTATGATCATTATTTGTTCAATATTTTACATTTTATCAACAGCATATTTTGTGATCCATGTGCATTACCTAACTGCACATAATTATTTTGTAACATTTTGCATTTCATAATCAGCATAATTGTTTTCTGTTTATATGTCCATTATATAGGGATTTAAGAATAAAATATGTCTCCAAAATACAGGTGTCATCCCAGTAGATTAAAAATGATAATTTTATTAAATACAGAATGTCATACACAGAAGTGGAATCTAAGTAAATTTATTTGTGAAGCACTTAGAATTTGGGAAGTATTCTGTAATAGTTAATTCCAGTCATTTGGTTAGTATGCATAGATATTATGATTGATCTTCATATTTCATATGTATGTGTTGATGTCTGCGCTACTCTTCTTGTAACAAGGTGGTCAACCCTAACAATGAAAAATAATAAATAATAATAATAATAATAATCAGCATAATTGTTATCAGTATACAAAACATAACTGCACATATATGCAAATTTCACATTTTAAAAAACATACTAGTATTTTGTAACAGTATATATGACTTAACTGCACATACTTATTTTGTAATAGTTTACATTTCATGATCGGCATATTTTGTGATCAGTATGACTTAACTGTACACACTTTGTAATATTTTACATTTCATAATCAGCTCTTTTTTATAATCACTGTACAAGATGTAGCCCGATCCATTCAGTTTTTAAAAGTATATAATATACCAGACTCGTAGGAATCTGGGGCTGAGAAGGGGCGGACTATGCCCTCTTGAGACCCAGTGCATATAGTCCTACTCTATGTAAAAACTAAAAGCACTTGTGTAAGCCTACCCTCTCGCTATAACATGTCCCCCCCCCCCCCCAATCATATCCTACAAGCCTGTATATGAATAAACACTTTTATATGTTCTCAGTTACCAAAACCTTTATATACAGTTTGTTTAAACATTGTTTATTAACTGTTTTTGTGCAAATGCGAAGACTTGCTCAGCACTGATGGGGAGGGGTACTGACCGTATCATACACTTATGTATTTACTATTAAATAATAAGAAAAATATTTTGGACTTTAAAATGTTGGTGTTTATAGTGAATTGGAGCGGGACATAGTCCAGTGGTAAAGCGCTCGCTTGATGCGCGGTCGGTTTGGGGTCGATCCCCGTCGGTGGGCCCATTGTACTATTTCTCGTTCCAGCCAGTGCACAACAACTGGTGTATCAAAGGCTGTGGTATGTGCTATCCTGTCTGTGGGATAGCGCATATAAAAGATCCGTTGCTGCGTTAATCAAATGGTAAATAATGTAGTTTTTAAATGAGTGTTTTCATATTAGTTTTGTTGTCTCTCTCTCGCATGATTTTGTGGTGCCAGTCTCTCTTCAAACTCTCAAACACTACACACAAGTGATGACTATTTTTAAAAAGGTGACATAGATTTCGCCTTATAGTGACTGGCACGGCGAAGTCAGGCTGGTCACGTGAGCCCTGATATATATATATATATACATATATATATATATATATATATATATATATATATATATATTATATAACATTTAGTGAAATATATAGAGGCTATTTCCGACATATTTTCGACTCGTGATGTGTGAAAACCATATTTTCACTAATTGCTTCGCAATTCGTGAAAATATGGTTTTCACACATCACTCGTTGACATAAAAATCGTATTCGAAAAACCCTATGAAATGGTCTATTTATTATATACATCTTTCCTAATTTTTGACAATATCTTTAGTTTTTTGATAATATTTTTCGCTTATCCTATCGAAAACACGAAACGCCATGATATATTTCTTCCTATGGAACTTTTCATCATTATTTGTGTCATCATTATTTAGCTTCGTATTCGATTAGTTTTAGATATTTTATCGTAATTGCACTTCGTATCCCTTTTTTATAGGTACAGTTGTTTAAATTACTTTTCTTTCTTTTTTTCAAATACGATCAGATGCATTGATAATCATCAAATTTAAATACGAAGAAACGAGACAAAGGGAGATAATTTAATCATGTACTTTTATAAAAAAGTAAATATGATTTCTATATTTTCACTATAGCTAAAATACAGTGAACATATGACTTTACACCGGTTATCTCTATTATGGTTTCCGTA